>NC_063448.1:21546889-21853210 GCF_020379485.1 Brassica napus
TTGTCCATCTTGCTGATCCTGAGTGGCTAGCTCATCTATAGTTAGTACCCACCTTGAAACCTTAAAGCCTTTGTTTCGCCCTCATGCATTTGTTATTCAGTATCTTATGTGCAGATATGTGCAAAAGGACCCGAGAGGAAAGGATCGACACAGTCTCTTACTCGTTGATGCAACATAATTTTCTGCTGAAGAATAGGCGGAAGCACACGGAGCAACTGCTCCACCGCCGATGATCTAACAAAGAGAAAAAGAGAAACAAGAATGAATGTGAAGTCAAGAACTCCAGTGGCATGTCGAAAGTACAATTGTCACCTCCTGCTTCGTCACCATCACCTCAATTAAAAAAAAATTAGCTTTATGTACTTCTGAATAAGGTGATGAAGGAGGAGAAGATTCCTAAGAAAGACAGACGCCACTGGTAAACTAGAAAGGAGTATAAAGTGAAGAGATGAGAACCATGCAGATAAGAGCGATTGTTCCTAAAGAAGAACATGCAAAAACGAGTAGAGGCTGTGGACATCAATGGATCTATCCTCTCTTGCAATTCTGCGCGATATCCTGCATCCTCTACAAAATTTGGTAACCCCTAAACACTGATTAGTTCCACTTAAACCAAAAAAGGCATGTTTCATACCTAGACCTTTACCCTATCTAATGCCTGTGATAAGAAGCTCACACCACTCTTAATTGAATGTAAGGAGTTTTGTCTGAAAAGTTTGACTTTTGCAAGTCTGAGATACAGAGAATGGAGCCGTTTTGAACAGCAGTCAGTGGGATTCTTGGTAAGGATGTGTTGTTTTAGCTAAACTGTTTGTATGGTTCAGATATTCGTGATTATTGTATGGTTTCTGAGAATAGGCGAGTTCCCACACTTTCAAACCTTTCTCTCGATTCTTGGTACTTGATTTTGTTTGAGGACAAACAAGGATCCAAGTCTGGGGGAGTTGATATATTGTGTTTTTGGCACATTATATGTATGTTTTACTAATAGTTTTCAAGGGTTTATCGAGTCTTTTTAGTTCCTTTGAGTCATTACAGGTCTGGAGTTACATTGGATGGGAGATAGCCCAGCTTGAGGAAAAGAGGAGAAAAAGAGTGTGATTTGGAGTCTTTATCGCAGAACAGTCGAGCGGAGCAGCCTGAGTGCCTGCTCCAGTGGCAGAGATAAAAAAAAAGAGAAGTTTCCAAATATTTCGGGATTTGCCCTAGATTTCTTATTTTTCCCAATAGCCGCATGTGGCTCCTATATATATACTTTCATATTATTTACTTTAGACCTACCTTAGTTTTTACGCAAGAAAGACATGAGAGAGTTTTGATTTTAGCGATTGCTACTTCTAAGGGAGAAGGCCTCATCTATCTCCTAGAGAAGATTATCATGAACCATCTGATTTGTATTATCTATTATATGCAGTATTATTCAGAAATGATGCTTCTCTATTCTTGTGTTATGTCTGAGTAGTCACCGAGTTAGTTTAGGGTTCTAGGGTTTTGGATTCATAAACTGAAGCATAAATAAGTCATCTCAAGATTTTCTACATTCATATATGTTCTTATTGCTTGCATTGAACTGATCACTTAGTGCATGAATTAGGGTTAATCAATTTAGCTAACCGTTGATTGATAACTTGATATGATTTGAATGAGCTTTGCATCCCTAGTCAGCGAGAGTAGATATTAGGGTGTATTGTGACCATATCGGACTTGATCTCTAAAGCTTGTTATCGCGTCTTGATCCAAACGAGAGTTTAGGTATCAAGACCGATCTGCAAAGGAATCAACACCACGACAATGGGTTGTTTCAACCTGAGTGATCCGAGTTTAGACTTGTGTAAACTGGACTTGAATAATTGTTTGGTTTGCTATTTCCTTACCTGAAAAAGAAATCCTAGACTAGCGCCTTTAATCAATTCGAAAACAACCTCACCGTGTTACTTGTTATTTACGTTACCTTACTATTTTAAAACCCCACTTTTGTTTTAGCTTAATCTTGATCCCATAAAGATAAAGTGTGAACTGGTCCACTAAAATTGAATCTAAAGATATTAAAACTACACTCTTAACTTGACGGTAGACAAAGACTCAATTTTAGTGTATCACGTATTTACACCAATGCCACCACCACAAGCAAAAGGAGAGAAGATACAACCTCCTGTCGAAACCGTGACAGTTTTCAAGGTGATCAAAGCAAGTGGCAAGAAAAAAATTAAGCGTGAGTATCGTCCCACCTCAGAGATTGAAACCAACTCGGAAGGTGAAGTGTTAATCAAGGAGTACCAACGTCCCTCTCCCCAAACCGACACTACAAGAAAACAGCGGTATTCTGACGGACATTCCGACGGGAAATGAAATCCTCGGAATATCCCAAGGAAATTCCGAGGAAACACAAAATTGGGTTTCCTCGGAATTTCCTCGGAATATACCGACGGAATTCCGAGGAAATATCAATCCGTCGGAATATTTCGAGGAAATTCCGAGGAAAAATGGGTTCCTCGGAAAAAAAACGATGAATTCCGAGGAAATATTATAGCCGTTGGAGAGCCGTTGGGGGATTTTACAAAATTCCGAGGAAATTTCGACGAACTAGCCTTTTCCGTCGGAATTCCGTCGGAATTTCCTCGGTGTGTCGGCAGGATTTAAACTATAAATACAAGCACTCCTCTTCCTCTTCATTCACTCCATATCTTCATCCTCCCTCTTACTCTATTTACACACGAATTTGATTCATAAAAAATATGTCTTCTTCAAATTATTTTCGTTCTTGGATCAATCGACCTCATTTGGATCCGAACACGAGATTGCTTACGGAAGAATACCAACGAGGTATAACCGAATTCATGGGGTTAGTTCACCAACAACCGGAAGAAAAAACAGGTATGTTAAGATGTCCTTGCTCTAATTGTAAAAATAGAAAGGTTATTAAAGAGTGGGATGTTTGGACTCATCTATATTTGAGTGGGTTTACACGAAGTTACAAAATTTGGTATCATCATGGGGAAACTGATTATGAACATGGTAGTACTAGCGAACCTCAGCCAGCGGTTAGATTAGAAGAACCAATTAGAACGGATGTAGATTATGGTGTAGGTACTGAGCAGATGGTAAATGATCATTTTAGAGGGGAAGATTTACCCAATGCAGAAGCTAGGAGATTTTATGATATGTTGGATGCTGGAAAGCAACCATTGTACGAAGGTTGCAGAGATGGTCATTCAGCTTTATCATCTGCTACAAGATTGATGGGCATTAAAACAGATTATAATTTGGCTGAAGACTGTGTGGATGCGATTGCTGATTTTGTAAAAGGTATTCTACCCGAGGATAATGTAGCTCCTGGTTCATACTACGAGGTTCAGAAACTCGTAGCTGGTCTTGGTTTATCGTATCAGGTAATAGATGTATGCAGCGACAACTGCATGATTTATTGGAGGGCGGATGAACAGCGGGTTACATGCAAATTTTGTGGAAAGCCTCGTTATAAAGATACGAGTGGAAGAGTTCCAGTGCCATATAAAAGGATGTGGTATTTACCTTTGACGGAAAGGTTGCAGAGGTTGTATCTGTCTGAACGCACAGCGCAACCAATGAGATGGCATGCGGAGCACTCAACAGATGGTGAGATCAGACATCCTTCAGATGCAAAAGCGTGGAAGCATTTCCAATCAAAGTATCCCGACTTTGCGTATGAGAGAAGAAATGTCTACCTTGGATTATGTACTGATGGTTTCAGTCCGTTTGGCAAGAGTGGAAGACAGTATTCTCTATGGCCCGTCATTCTTACACCATACAACCTACCCCCAAACTTGTGCTTGCGACGAGAGTTTTTGTTTCTCTCGATTCTCGTTCCCGGACCAGAGCATCCTAAGAGATCACTTGATGTGTTTCTTCAGCCACTAATATATGAGTTGCAACAACTATGGGCTCAAGGTGCTGAAACATACGATGTTTCGTGTAAAGAAAACTTTCAAATGCGGGCAGTACTAATGTGGACAATAAGTGATTTTCCAGCATATGGTATGTTGTCTGGATGGACAACGCATGGAAGGCTATCATGTCCATATTGTCAAGATAACACTGATGCTTTCCAACTAAAACACGGAAGGAAAACGTGTTGGTTTGACTGTCACAGGAGATTCCTACCACCTGATCATCCATATCGTAGGAGTAGGAATTTGTTTACGAAGAACAAGAGGGTGTTTGACAGTCCACCTCCGGAAATTTGTGGGAAAGATTTGAAGATACAACTAAGAGATTTTGGTGCAGAAAGGACGCCAGACGTCGGTGGACATGAGCGTTTTCCGGTAGATGCTGTTGGAGAACTACATAACTGGCACAAAAAAAGTATTTTCTGGGATCTGCCATACTGGGAGGATCATCTGCTAAGGCATAATTTAGATGTCATGCATATTGAGAAGAACTTTTTTGACAATCTCATGAACACGATCCTTAATGTTCAAGGTAAAACAAAGGATAATTTGAAGTCAAGACTGGATTTAGTCGATATATGTGCTCGTTCAGAACTTCATGTTGATGAGAATGGTAGGGCTCCTTTTCCCATATACCGACTTGATGCAGCGGGAAAAGATGCGTTCTTTGATTGGATTTCAAACGATGTGGAATTTCCAGACGGTTACGCATCAAATTTGCGTAACTGTATCGACAAAAAGGAAGGAAAGTTTACTGGCTTGAAAAGCCACGATTGCCATGTAATGATGCAGCGCCTCCTTCCGTTCGCCTTCAAGGAACTATTACCACGAAATGTTCATGAAGCAATTGCAGGGATAAGTGGTTTCTTCCGCGATTTATGCACGAGATCAGTGACTCTTGAAGGTATTGAAAATTTGAAGACTAACATAGCCGTGATTCAGTGCAACCTTGAGAAGATATTTCCTCCCTCATTTTTTGATGTTATGGAGCATCTTGTTATTCACCTGGCAAGAGAATTGGAACTTGGTGGTCCTGTGCAGTATAGATGGATGTATCTGTATGAGCGGTATATGTTCCATTTGAAGAAGATGGTGAAAAATTTAAGTAGGGTGGAAGGTTCTATAGTCGCACAGATGATCAATGAAGAAACTTCAAACTTTGCCGAGTACTACTTTCCAGCAGAAGTTCAGACCAAAAACAGAAGACCTGCTCGGCATGATGATAGAGGCGAACGGGCAACATATCATGTTACGGTTCCAGACATTTTCACAGACGTTGGACGACTTAGCGGAAAACCAAAGGACCGTCGACTTACTGAGCAGGAGCGCAGTCATTTGCAAACATATTTGCTCACCAACTGCGAAGACGTTCTTCAATATGAGAGGTAAATAAATGAGCTTACAAATTTTTATTTTAACAAGTTGAAATTTAAATCTTAATTAATTACATTATTGTCATCATATACAGGATTTTCATGGCAGAAAAGCGGTTCGAGTATAGATACGCCACAGAGGACGAACTAGAAGAAATGAAGCAGAGAGAATTTACTGGATGGATGTTTACTTATGTGAGTGCTTTAAACAAATTAAAATATATTTTATCACATATTTATACTAATTCACATTTATTGATATAACATATATATATGTGCTATTAATAGGTGTCTGCTGGTTTGGCCAGAGGTGAAACATTTGACGATTGGATACGTGAGATGGTCGTTGGACCAAACTTTGTTGTGAAGTCATATCCGAGATTTTGTACTCGAGGATATGCATTCACAACTCAGAAGAGGAGACGTTCGAGTACGACTTATGATGCTGGCGTTTGTTCTGCATCAGGAGATGATGTATACTACGGACACATACATGAGATTTTGGAAATCAAGTATTTGGGCATGGTTGGATTGCGCTGTACTGTTTTCTATTGTGATTGGCACGACAACACTCCAGATCGAGGTGTGAGAACAGATGCATTTGGTGTTACATCAGTAAATTCGAGGCGAAAGCTGCAATATTATGATCCTTTCATTCTTGCTTCTCAGGCCGATCAGGTAATTAAATGTTAATTATTCAGAATGATTCATCATCATGTGTATTAATTTATAATTTTTCTAAATGTTACAGGTTTGTTATATCAAGTACCCCCGGGTAAGGAACAGAGATGATCCATGGGTTACTGTTACAAGACTCAACCCGAGAGGCCGAGTTCAGGGAAGTTCTGAGCTGGAAGACCCACTACAACCAAGCACATCCGGCAACTTAAGTGCAGCAGAAGATTTAGCTGGAGTTGGCCTTGTAGTCGATTTAACCGACTTTGGAGAGGAAGCCGTCGTTCACGTAGAGGATGAACCAGTGATTGGAGAGTTTCACCAAGATCCAGATTCAGATTCATCTGGTGATGATGACTCGGAAACAGACTACCATTGATTTTTTTTTTTTTTTAAGAAATACCGAGGAAATTCCGAGGAACACTTGATATAACCTCTTTCCTCGGATATTAGTTATTTGGTTTATCTAGCAAGGCAAAGCTGAATACGAATTAAAAACTACTCAAAACACAACCAAATAAAACGAAGAAACCATGTAAAAGAAATACGAACTCATAATTAAGAAAAAAAAAACTAAGTTCAAAATTAACAGAAAATAAGACCATAAAACGTTAGAATAGAAAAGAAAATAAAATAGCGCGGTCGGAAATCAAATGGCAATACTGGCCGGTGATAGCTCCTACTCCTCGTCTCCTGCTCCAGATGTTCCTGCATCGTTGGGTCTCTTGGACCTCTTTCTTACCCTGTGTGTACCACTCGAACCCGAACCAGAGCTGGATGGAGAGTTGTCCCGATGAACTACATCATCCTTTTGGCAACGACACGGCCTGATACGTGAAATGGCAGCCCAGATCTTGTGTAGCATGTCGTTGTTTGTCTTTATGCTCTGATCTCTCCAATGTTGTTGCTGGCGCGAAGTGGCGTTCGGTGGAAGCTCTTGCAGCTTGTACTGGCTGGAGTCTGATGGGAGTAGCTGATGGGGTTGTGAATCATCTGGAATGGCTTGTGCAGCCTCATCTTCTCCTTCTTCATCAACCACGGCCTTGCCTTTGGTCTGATATTTTGGCGTGAAGAAGGATGGCTTGTCTACTAGTGCGGTAGCAGGGGGTAGGAACTCAACTGCAGCCTCTGAAAGTAGAGCAGTCAGGCCGATCTGAGGCAGGTGGCAGTAGAGTGTTTTCTTCGCTCGGTCCTGGAATACGTAGACGTAAGGACCATCCCGATCGATCCTCGAGTGGGGACCAGCTATGAACTCCTTACTTACAAGATTTTTGACATCCAGGTAGTTCCAAGCAATGTTGTTCGATCTGTCCAGTGCTACCTGCTGGTTCTCGCAGTCTACACCCACATGTCTAAGGATCCGAGTAATCACTGCACCAAATCCACATGCATTGCTCTTGGATTTGGTTACTTTCCCCTTGTATCCTGCTAAGTTTGCGGCCAGCACCGCTCCCATGTTGAAGGCAGTAGCAGGTGGGAATGTAGAGTTTCCAAATGCCGGTAGCAAATGCCTCACACCTTGGTACAGGAGGCACAACTCCCATTGCGTGACTGATGCGGCTGTGGTTGTCCCGTATAGCAATGAGCCAATGAGGCGTGTGGCATATCTCAGTACTGGGCTCCGGATAAGTGACTCCTTTGCCTGAGAAGATCTATAAACCCCTGTGCCAATCGTTTCCCAGAAGTTCAACAGCTCTGAAGTCCAATAAAGACCAGATGTCCTCTCCCCTGCACTCAATCCAAATAGTCCGCAGAGGTCTGTGAAAGATACCTCAAAGTATACTTTCTGCACTACGAATGCCAGAAAACCTTCCTGATGGCTATCATCGGGACGGCTGACGTATGCGGATGCTATGAACTGGCGTACCAACTCCGGATAAGTGGGTTCGTTGAGGTTGCATAGTTGGCCTAGACCCATGTTCTGGAACAGCCCTTCAATGTCTGATTTGATTCCCAATATTGTCATCGTCTCAGGACATGCTAGTTGTGTAGCCGGAACGGCTACCTTCTTCATGTTGTTGTAGTGGGTGGTATCAGACTTATCCCACTTCTTTGGCCTTTGCTTCTCTCGCTGAGACGAACCCTCTTCTTGTGTGTTCTTCTTTGCTGATGTTTTCGTGCGCTTCATTCTCTACAAAATAGAATCATTGCTCTCAACATGGTTATAATCAATTAAGAACTCAAAGCAACATGAAAATGAAAGGCGAAATCGAGTTGTGATAAAAAAAAAACCAAATTGAAAAAAATTCTCAATCCCTAAATCATCTCAAATCCTGTTCCAAACTCGTTGATCACAGACAATTGTGTTCTATTCCATGTTTAAACATCTGTTTCATGCATATTTGATCAAGGAATCAACACGGAAATAAGAAATTCACAAAACCCAAAAAATTGCTCAAGAACACGATTTCAGAATGTGGAGATTCGCGGAGTATACCTGTCTTAGGGTGAAAACGAGTGTAGGAATCAGGTAGAGCTCGAAAAATCAAGGGGAATAAGCCCAAAATTGTTCAAATCGGATGATTATAGAGAGAGAAAGGGGGGGCGAATTATAGGGGAAATCGGAGGGGATGAGAGTTCTGAGGTTTAGATCCAAAAAAGGTCGGGTTTTGCCTTATAATTCTGTTTCCCGCACACGCATCGATCGATGCGTTTTTGAACAAAAACGGATCGATCGATCACATTCTTACGCTTTGGTCCATCTTAGTGATCGATCGATCCGTTTTTGGACATATATCCATCGATCGATCCGTTTATAAAAAAACTTACAAGATTTTCCGAGGACATTCCGAGGAACATTGAGATTCTCGATCGATCGATGGGATAATCTCATCGATCGATCACATTCTTACGGTCCGGTGCATCTTAGTGATCGATCGATGCGTTTTTGGACATATATCCATCGATCGATCCGTTTATAAAAAAACTTACAAGATTTTCCGAGGACATTCCGAGGAACACTTGAGATTCTCGATCGATCGATGGGATAATCTCATCGATCGATCACATTCTTACGGTCCGGTGCATCTTAGTGATCGATCGATGCGTTTTTGGACATATATCCATCGATCGATCCGTTTATAAAAAAACTTACAAGATTTTCCGAGGACATTCCGAGGAACACTTGAGATTCTCGATCGATCGATGGGATAATCTCATCGATCGATCACATTCTTACGGTCCGGTCCATCTTAGTGATCGATCGATGCGTTTTTGGATATATATACATCGATCGATCCGTTTATAAAAAAATTGACGTATTGAAACCCCAAACACTAGTTCCTCGGAATTTCCTCGGAATATTCCGAGGAAATTCCGAGGAAGAAGAGGGTTTCCTCGGAGTTCCCTCGGAATAATCCGAGGAAATTCCGAGGAAATAGGGTTTTTAAACCGAAAACAACGTTTTGCGGTTTGAATAACACCTATATAACCCTTATTAAGTGTCTTACGTTCATTATGAAGTCAAATATTTGTTCCTTACCGTATAATTAACACTTTTCCGATTGTATGAACGAAATCCCACAACATAAGAGAAACACTTATACCTTTTAATGAACGGTAAAGGGAATACTTTCAATTAGTTTTGAAATTTGTTATTTCATGGTTTATGCTCATCTATACAAAGAATCCTCAATGGTATGCATTACAATTGTATAAGAAATGAAATACGGCAAAAAAAATTGATGTTTTGAAACCCCAAACACTAGTTCCTCGGTATTTCCTCGGAATATTTTCATTTTACCGGGCAAATATTTCGCGAAAATTGAAATTAGAATTCCGACGGAATTCCGACGGATAATATCCGTCGGACCCTAGGTTTTATAACCACGAGCCCCTTCTTCTTCCCCATTTCTCTCTTCTTCCTCTGCGCGACTCCTCTCTCTTCCGGCGATTTCCCCCTGAAATCCGACGATATCTCCGGCGATCTCCCCCTTCTCTTACACAAATCATGTAAGGACCCTATCCCACTCTCTTAGGTTCTATTTGTTAGGTTTTTGTGTAGTTTTGATAGATTTTTGTTAGGGTGATTGGTTAGGATTGTGATTTGGTTGTATAATAGGTTTAGAATTATGATTTGGTTGAATAATTTGTTTTGTTGAATTGATTTAGAATTTTTTTTATTTTTTTTTTTTTGTATTTATAAAATCGATTTTTGTATATAAAATCGATTTTTGTATTTTACAAATCGATTTTTCTATATAAATTCGATTTTTTGGATTTTACAAAAAAATTTGTATATAAATTCGATTTTTTGGATTTTACAAAACATTTTAAATATCTATAAAACTTTTTTGTGATTAAAAACTATTATTTGGGATTTAAAAATATTTTTAATATATATATATATTATTAAAACTATTTTTTTGTAATTATTAAACTATTTTTATTTATTAAAACTATTTTTTGTTTATTAGAACTATTTTTATATATTTATTAAATATTTTTAATATATATAAATCTTTTTGTGATTAAATTATTTGGGATTTTTTTAAAAAAAAAATTAATTTATATATTTCTCTATTTATTAAATATATTTTTTTAATTTACAGGTCTCATGATGATCAGACCCGGCCTCGACAGCGTCGTGGTCGTGGTGGTACGGGGAGCCAGTCTCGGGATTCCAGCCATTTTCAGGATTCCCCTTCGCCCCACAGCTCCAACCATACATCTCCCTCTGCTGCACCCGCTCCTGCTCCTCTCGCTCCCGCTGCTGCATCCGCTCCTGTTCCTCCGGGTCCTCCGGGAGTGATGAGTGTTGCGGAGTTGGTTCAACAGCCCGGTCGTGACCATCTTCCGTATCTCACTCCGTATCCACATGGACGGGGTCAAACATGGTAATTAAACATTTTTTTTCTTTAAATTTGGATTCATTATTAACCGTTTATTCTTTTTATTAGGTTCAACCGATCCGGGAACGGGATCAGCGCATGGATCAACCGTATGATGTACTCGGCCCTCGACAGTGGACATCCGACTTTCACTCACTTCCCTACCGACAAGCAGGTTCTGTGGTTTCGTCAGTTTGCGGTAAGTATTCTAATTTTTTACTTATATTTTTAATCTTTAATATAAATTTTCTACTAATTGTTTTTTTTTCAGCAAGAGTTCAACTGGAATTCCGATGAGACGCTCTTTATCTATCACCACTTCGTCCATAAAGTTATGGACAACTATGGGAAGCAGATCCACGAGTGGAAGAAGAAGTGGGAAATCAATAAGGTTCGATTTAATTTATTAAACAATTTTTTAATTTATTAAACTATTTTTTAATTTATTAAACTATTTTCTTTTTTTTTTATTAAAAGGTCCCAAAGTCGATGAACGACACGGTCTGGAAGGAGTTGTGTGCGCATTGGGATAAGGAAGAGACGAAAGAAACTTCTTCCACCAACTCCACCAACCGCAGGAGCGACCGTAAAGGGAAGGGCATCTACAAGCATAACTTGGGTGCTCAATCTATTGCCACTCTGGGAGATCGCATGGTAAGTTCAACCGCTTTTTCTTCAATTATTTGAGTTTCAGAATTTTAATTTATTGTGCATTTCTTCTAATTTCTAATGTTTCTTTAATTTATGTTTTTTTTCAAGGCGGAAGAAAATGATGGCGAGCCGGTTGATGATCTCGCCCTAATGAGGAGGGCGTATACCAACAAGAAGACCGGCCAGATTGATGACGGTCTTGTGAGGGACGTGGTCGACCTGGTCCAAACTCAGGTGGTAGACGAAGTGTCTCAGCTTCAAACCGAGGATGACGCTTCGACGGCTTCGACCAACTTGTCCCGGTTTCGAATCAACGAAATCGTTGAATCCGTAAGTTCTTTTTTTTTTAAAGTTCAATTCATTTATTTCTTGGTTTAAATTTGTAAATTTGGCTATTTTCTATTCAGTCGGTTCCAAAGAAGAAGGGACGTTTGGTCGGTTTGGGTCGTCGCACCCGGTCGGTTCCTCCTTCTTCTGCACCACCGCCCTTTGTTGATCCAGAAGTACTTACGGCTCAGTTGAAGGACAAAGATGATCGTATATCTTTGTTGGAGACCCAGATGGCGGCTCAACAGGCGGGCTATGAGGCACAGAGGAGGCTGAACCAGCAAATGATGGAGATGATGCAGAGGATGTACCCGAACGAGGTGTTCCCGGACATGCCAGACCCGTAGTTTTTTTTTTTTTCCAAAAACACGGAATGTTTTATTTTTATTTGTGAAACTTTGAATATTAATTAATATGATTTCAATTTTAATTTTAATTTCATATTTTCGAATTTAAATTTCAGAAATTTTATTTTTTTAAAAAAAATATTTTTTACATTCCGAGGAAATTAATTATATTTTTTACTCGATCGATCGATGCGTTTTTGGACATAAATCCATCGATCGATCTGTTTACAAAAAAACGTTCGGAATATTCCGAGGGACCTGTTCCTCGGAATATACCAAGGAATTGTTCCCTCGGTATATACCGAGGGACATTTCCCTCGGAATATTCCGAAGAACCGGTTCCTCGGAATATACCGAGGGACATGTTCTTCGGAATATTCCGAGGAATATGTCCGTCGGTATATTCCTATCGATCGATGTATATATGTCCAAAAACGCATCGATCGATGAACGTCCGAGGAAATATTCCGACGAAGTTCTCCCTCGGTATATTCCGAGGACATTTCTGACAAACTAGTGATCCTCGGAATTTCCTCGGAAGTTTGTTTCCTCGGAATTCCGTCGGAAAATTCCGAGGGATTTCCGAGGAAAGAAGAAATTCCGAGGAATTATTTCCGACGACTTGTTTCGTCGGTATGTCGTCGGAATAACGATATTCCGACGAAATTCCGACGATTTTTTCCCTCAGAATCCTTGTTGTTTTCTTGTAGTGCGACGACTAGTAAAGCACGACAACACCATCTATCTTATCATCTAAAGCTTTTAATTTTATCTATGCTTCCGTAATTCCAATGCTTTCTCCACCTAGCTTTATTTGATTTCTCTAGTCCTAATTCTTAGTGTATTTTGTTTCTTTGAAATGAATACATATATCTATGTTAAGTTGTTATGTGCTAGTGCTAACTATCTTTTATTATTATAATACTAATTATTATTATTAAGTGCATGACTTTCAATATCAAAAATGTCAAAGAACAAGAAAAGAATGGGAAATGTTGATAACCCCAAAAACAAGATACATTTAAACTTTGATTCATGGCCAAAAGTTCACAAAAGTTATGGTGTGGTGCAAAGTGTATGCAAATCCAAGAAAATCAAAAAGATTTTCCAGAATTAGTTTAAGGTGCTCAAAAGATAGGATCATCACTTTGTCCAACAACTCGGAGACTAGAGAGAGAGAGAGAGAGAGATCAAATTTGTGAACTTATCACATGTACATTTACACGAAACCAGAGATCAATCAAGGTCCTAATTTCTCCAGTGCAAGATAAAAAGCATATTGTTATACACTATTAACTTTTAATCACTAATAAACAGAGTTAATTTCCTTCAAGTGCAAGTTTCATATCAAATATGCCTCTAGAATCAATCTTGGAGAATATTGTTAGGAACATTTTGTTTAGAGCATGTCGTTATATGTAATCCAGATGATTACCTCTAATCCCCATAAGCGTAAACATGCTACTTCATCCCACAAAATCTCTAACTACAAAGATGCTCCAGCATGTCATTCAACTTTGACGTTTCTTGGTTTCTACGTTTGTGTCTAACATATACATATGTGTTGTTAACAAACTGAATTAAATAGACATAATGGCTTCAGCTACTAGCGAGAATGAAAAGTGCCGATGAATGCAACGTCGAAAGTTCTGCACAAACTATATCATGTTGGATTCATGTTCGTGATAGATAACTGTTCAACGGGAGAACTCACTCAATAATGAGCCAACCGGTACGTGAACCTGAAGGTTGAAGAAAGAACAAGTGAAATATCAAGAGAGCCGTAAGGGGGCTTCTTAGAGCAGGACCAAAGCCTCCTCGAAGTGAGGCTGCCCTCCTAGAGGATGTCCGGAGGCTCTGTCTGTGGGACAAGTACATACGGATGGTTCACTTGATGGAGGTGATGTGCACAAGATAAAGTAAGTTCATGTTTCTCCGTTTCAACTTTGTTTCGCCAATATATTCCACAGCCCAGAGTTTCAGTTCGTTTACCCTCAATCTCTGCGTTTGAGGTTTAGAGATCACTTGTCTGACTGGTTTCTCTTCTTATCGATAAACCTGATTATCTTTTCTTCTCAGAAGACAGTCGTCTCGGCTCTGTTTCATCTACAGTAAAGAACAGAATCGATTCTTCTTTCAGCTTCCTTACTCCCAATCTCTCTTGGAAAGAATTTTTTTATCTCAATCATTGACAGTCATTTTGGGACTAACTCAATCATGGAGAAAGTAGACAAGACCTAGTTTCTGCTTAGCATCGAAATATTAGCAACTTCATATGATAAGTTCCAATCATCACAAGTCACAACTGTGTTTCATCCTCTTGAAGAAAAAGAGCTCAAGGCATCGTTGCTTGATGATAGCTTGGAAATGCACCCAATGATGATAAGCAATGTCAGGATTTGGAGTTTGAAATTGCGGCCTTATAGGTAACAATCTGTGAGTCGCCGTTTATACCAGTAGTTATAGCTACAAGGTTCTATGAAATTGTAGAGAGAGTTGGGAACGTGGCTTGCTGGTTACGTCTCCCAGTATACACCATGTCTCTCAACTCAAACAAGTCGCTGGTAACGATCAGAAGGTTACACCTTACCTCCTTATGTACACACATCAGAATGCTTATCCGATCTGTCAAGACTTTATTTTGAAAGCTCAATTATACAGGTCGGGCCTGGATGAGTTTAGGATCGGGTCTGATTTTATTTTCTTGTTTAAAATGTAAAAATGATTTCATTACGGCTAGATAAAAAAAATTAGACACCTTGTTGGGATGGTTACATAGTTTGTCTTAGCTAGGTGGTGATTTTGTTTTTCTTTCACCTAGTAAAACTTTTAGGTTAGATAGAATGTTTGGTGACAAACTAATAAATGTTTCAGCAATACACTACAAGAAAACAGCGGTATTCTGACGGACATTCCGACGGAAAATGAAATCTTCGGAATATCCCGAGGAATTTTCGAGGATATTCCGACGAAACACAAAATTTGGTTTCCTCGGAATTTCCACGAAATATACCGACGGAATTCCGAGGAAATATCAATCCGTCGAAATATTCTTATGGAATACCGAGGAAAAATGTATTCCTCGGAAAAAACCGATGAATTCCGAGGATGTATTATAGCCGTTGGAGAGCCGTTGGAGGATTTTAAAAATTCCGAGGAAATTCCGACGAACTAGCCGTTGGCGTCGGAATTCCGTCGGAATTTCCTCGGTCTGTCGGCAGGATTTCAACTATAAATACAAGCACCCCTCTTCGTCTTCATTCACTCCATATCTTCATCCTCCCTCTTACTCTCTTTACACACGAATTTGATTCATAAAAAAAACATGTCTTCTTCAAATTATTTTCGTTCTTGGATCGATCGACCTCATTTGGATCCGAACACGAGATTGCTTACGGAAGAATACCAACGAGGTATAACTGAATTCATGGGGTTAGTTCACCGACAACCGGAAGCAAAAACAGGTATGTTAAGATGTCCTTGCTCTAATTGTAAAAATAGAAAGGTTATTAAAGAGTGGGATGTTTGGACTCATCTATATTTGAGTGGGTTTACACGAAGTTACAAAATTTGGTATCATCATGGGAAAACTGATTATGAACATGGTAATACTAGCGAACCTCAGCCAGCGGTTAGATTAAAAAAACCAATTAGAACGGATGTAGATTATGGTGTAGGTACTCAGCAGATGGTAAATGAACATTTTAGAGAGGAAGATTTACCCAATGCACAAGCTAGGAGATTTTATGATATGTTGGATGCTGGAAAGCAACCATTGTACGAATGTTGCAGAGATGGTCATTCAGCTTTATCATCTGCTACAAGATTGATGGGCATTAAAACAAATTATAATTTTGCTGAAGACTGTGTGGATGCGATTGCTGATTTTGTAAAAGGTATTCTACCCGAGGATAATGTAGCTCCTGGTTCATACTACGAGGTTCAGAAACTCGTAGCTGGTCTTGGTTTATCGTATCAGGTAATAGATGTATGCAGCGACAACTGCATGATTTATTGGAGGGCAGATGAACAGCGGGTTACATGCAAATTTTGTGGGAAGCCTCGTTATAAAGATACGAGTGGAAGAGTTTCAGTGCCATATAAAAGGATGTGGTATTTACCTTTGACGGAAAGGTTGCAGAGGTTGTATATATCTGAACGCACAGCGCAACCAATGAGATGGCATGCGGAGCACTCAACAGATGGTGAGATCAGACATCCTTCAGATGTAAAAGCATGGAAGCATTTCCAATCAAAGTATCCCGACTTTGCGTATGAGAGAAGAAATGTCTACCTTGGATTATGTACTGATAGTTTCAGCCCGTTTGGCAAGAGTGGAAGATAATATTCTCTATGGCCAGTCATTCTTACACCATACAACCTACCCCCAAACTTGTGCTTGCGACGAGAGTTTTTGTTTCTCTCGATTCTCGTTCCCGGACCAGAGCATCCTAAGAGATCACTTGATGTGTTTCTTCAGCCACTAATATATGAGTTGCAAAAACTATGGGCTCAAGGTGCTGAAACATACGATGTTTCGTGTAAAGAAAACTTTCAAATGCGAGCAGTACTAATGTGGACAATAAGTGATTTTCCAGCATATGGTATGTTATCTGGATGGACAACGCATGGAAGGCTATCATGTCCATATTGTCAAGATAACACTGATGCTTTCCAACTAAAACACGGAAGGAAAACGTGTTGGTTTGACTGTCACATGAGATTTCTACCACCTGATCATCCATATCGTAGGAGTAGGAATTTGTTTACGAAGAACAAGAGGGTGTTTGACAGTCCACCTCCAGAAATTTGTGGGAAAGATTTGAAGACACAACTAAGAGATTTTGGTGCAGAAAGGACGCCAGACGTCGGTGGACATGAGCGTTTTCCGGTAGATGCTGTTGGAGACCTACATAACTGGCACAAAAAAAGTATTTTCCGGGATCTGCCATACTGGGAGGATCATCTGCTAAGGCATAATTTAGATGTCATGCATATTGAGAAGAACTTTTTTGACAATCTCATGAACACGATCCTTAATGTTCAAGGTAAAACAAATGATAATTTGAAGTCAAGACTGGATTTAGTCGATATATGTGCTCGTTCAGAACTTCATGTTGATGAGAATGGTAGGGCTCCTTTTCCCATATATCGACTTGATGCACAGGGAAAAGATGCGTTCTTTGATTGGATTTCAAACGATGTGGAATTTCCAGACGGTTACGCATCTAATTTGCGTAACTGTATCGATAGAAAGGAAGGAAAGTTTACTGGCTTGAAAAGCCACGATTGCCATGTAATGATGCAGCGCCTCCTTCCGTTTGCATTCAAGGAACTATTACCACGAAATATTCATGAAGCAATTGCAGGGATAAGTGGTTTCTTCCGCGATTTATGCACGAGATCAGTGACTCTTGAAGGTATTGAAAATTTGAAGACTAACATAGCCGTGATTCAGTGCAACCTTGAGAAGATATTTCCTCTCTCATTTTTTGATGTTATGGAGCATCTTATTATTCACCTGGCAAGAGAATTGGAACTTGGTGGTCCTGTGCAGTATAGATGGATGTATCTGTATGAGCGGTATATGTTCCATATGAAGAAGATGGTGAAAAATTTAAGTAGGGTGTCTTAACCAGATTATGAAGTCAAACTTTGGTGTTTTACTCAATAACAAACACTTTTACGATTGCATGAACGAAAACCACACAACATAAGAGAAACACTTATACACTTTAATAAACGGTAAAAGAAATACTTACAATTATTTTTGAAATTTTGTTATTTCATGGTTTATGATCATCTATACAAAGAATCCTCAATGGTATGCATTACAATTGTATAAGAAATGAAATACGGCAAAAAAAAATCGATGTTTTGAAACCCCAAACCCTTTTTCCTTGGAATTTCCTCGGAATATTCCGACGGAATTCCGAGGAAGATAAGGGTTTCCTCAGAATTCCCTCGGAATATTCCGAGGAAATTCCGAGGAACTAGGGGTTTTTAACCGAAAACAATGTTTTGCTGATTGAATAACACGTATATAACCTTCATTAAGTGTCTTAACCAGATTATGAAGTCAAACTTTGGTGTTTTACCCAATAACAAACACTTTTACGATTGCATGAACGAAAACCACACAACATAAGAGAAACACTTATACACTTTAATAAACGGTAAAGGGAATACTTACAATTATTTTTGAAATTTTGTTATTTCATGGTTTATGATCATCTATACAAAGAATCATCAATGGTATGCATTACAATTGTATAAGAAATGAAATACGGCAAAACAAAATCGATGTTTTGAAACCCCAAACCCTTTTTCCTTGGAATTTCCTCGGTAATTACCGAGGGTATTCCGAGGAAACATGGTTCCTCTGAATATTTTCATTTAACCGGGTAAACCAAGCCGCCAAATATTTCGCAAAAATTGAATTAAAGATTTCCGAGGAAATTCCGACGGAAATATATAATTTTTCCGAGGAAATTCCGACGGACATTTTCCGTCGGACGCCTCATATTATTAGGTTGAACCAGATCTTCTTCCCCATTTCTCTCTTCCTCTCCGCCGAAGCTCTCCTTCTCTCTCACCCTCTCCGCCGAAGATCTCCTTCTCTCTCGCGATTTCCGCCCTAATTCTCCTCAATTTCAGTCACTGATCATGTATGAACCCTATCCCACTTTCTTAGGTTAGATTTGTTAGGTTTTTAAGTAGATTTGATGATTTTGGAATGATATTTATAGATTTTTGTTAGGGTGAATGGTAGGATTGTGTAAAATCGAGTTTGATTATGGTATTCACTTGAGTTGGAATTTTTTTTTTAGTTTTTATTAATTTTGTGATTAAAAACTATAATTTGGGATTTTTTAAAAAAAAAAAATATATATATATATATATAATATAAATTTCTATATTTATTAAACATTTTTAATATTATTAAAACTATTTTTTGTAATTATTAAACTATTTTTTATTTATTAAAACTATTTTTTGTTTATTAGAACTATTTTTATATATTTATTAAACATTTTTAATATCTATAAAAAAAAATTTGTGATTAAAAACTATTATTTGGGATTTTTAAAAAAATTTGATTCATTATTAATAATTTATTCCTTTTATTAGGTTCAACCGATCCGGGAACGGGATCAGCGCATGGATCAACCGTATGATGTACTCGGCCCTCGACAAGGGACATCCGATTTTCACTGACTTCCCTACCGACAAGCAGCATTTGTGGTTTCGTCAGTTTGCGGTAAGTATTCTAATTTTTTACTTATATTTTTAATCTTTAATATAAATTTTGTACTAATTGTATTTTTTCAGCAAGAATTCAACTGGAATTCCGATGATACGCTCTTTATCTATCACCACTTCGTCCATAAAGTTATGGACAACTATGGGAAGCAAATCCACCAGTGGAAGAAGAAGTGGGAAATCAACAACGTTGTTTTTAATTTATTAAACAATTTTTTAATTTATTAAACTATTTTTTTATTTATTAAACTATTTTCTTTTTTTTTATTAAAAGGTCCCAAAGTCGATGAACAACACGGCCTGGACGGAGTTGTGTGTGCATTGGGATAAGGAAGAGACGAAAGAAACTTCTTCCACCAACTCCACCAACCGTAGGAGCGACCGTAAAGGGAAGGGCGTCTTCAAACATAACTTGGGTGCTCAATCTATTGCCACTCTGGGGGATCGCAAGGTAAGTTCAGCCGTTTTTTCTTCAATTATTTAAGTTTTGAAATGTTTGTTTAATTAATTTTTTTTCAAGGCGGAAGAAAATGATGGCGAGCCGGTTGATGATCTCGCACTAATGAAGAGGGCGTATACCAACAAGAAGACCGGCCAGATTGATGATGGTCTTGTGAGGGAAGTGGTCACCCTGGTCCAAACTCAGGTGCAAGACGAAGTGTCTCAGTTTCAAACCGAGGATGACGATTCGACGGCTTCGACCAACTTGTCTCGGTTTCGAATCAACGAAATCGTTGAATCGGTAAGTTCTTTTTTTTAAGTTCAATTCATTTATTTCTTGATTTTTATTTTATCATCTTTTTATATTATTTAAATTTGGCTATTTTCTTTTTCAGTCGGTTCCAAAGAAGAAGGGACGTTTGGTCGGTTTGGGTTGTTGCCCCCGATCGGTTCCTCCTTCTTCTGCACCACCGCCCTTTGTTGATCCAGAAGTACTTACGGCTCAGTTGAAGGACAAGGATGATCGCATATCTTTGTTGGAGACCCAGATGGCGGCTCAACAGGCGGGCTATGAGGCACAGAAGAGGCTGAACCAGCAAATGATGGAGATGATGCAGAGGATGTACCCGAACGAGGTGTTCCCGAACGTGCAAGACCCGTAGTTTTTTTTTTTCAAAAACTCGGAATGTTTTATTTTTATTTGTACAACTTTGAATATTATCTAATATGTTTTCAATTTTAATTTTAATTTTATATTTTCGAATTTAAATTTTAAAAATTTTATTTTTTTACAAAAAAATTATTTTTTTTTGAAATTCCGAGGAAATGAACCCTCGGAAATTTCCGACGAACATTTCCTCGGAATAAGTCGTCGGAATATACCGAGGGACTCCTTCCTCGAAATTTTCCGAGGGCTCTGTTCCACGGAAATTCCCGATGAAAATTCCGAGGAACATTTCGTCGGAACTTCCGAGGATTGGACCATCGGAAAGTCCATCGAAATATCCCGAGGAAGTTCTCCCTCGGTATATTCCGAGGACCTTTCCGACGAACTGGTGGTCCTCGGAGTTTCCTCAGAAATTCATTTCCTCGGAATTCCGTCGGAAATTTCCGAAGGATTTCCGAGGAAAAATGAATTTCCGAGGAATTATTTCCGAGGACTTGTTTCGTCGGTATGCCGTCGGAATGACGTTATTCCGACGACATACCGACGATTTTTCCCTCGGTATGTCGTTGTTTTCTTGTAGTGGTAGTGTGTAAAAATGAATTAGGTAAACTGTGTATATATATATATATATTTAGGGCTGAGCAAAAACCCGGATCCGAAGAACCGAACCGAACCCAATCCGAAAAAGTAGTACCGAACCCGAACCGAAATTGATTAAATATCCGAACGGGTTCAAAATATTGGTATCTAAAGAACCAAAACCGAACCCGATCCGAACCGAAGTATCTCGGGTACCCGAATGTAAGCGAAATAGATCTATATACCTAAATATATTACTTAGTTTTAGATTTAATATATATTAAAAAGATACTTTTAAGTTGTCTAAAATACTTGAAAATATACATAAATAGTTAAAAATAAATGTCTAAAATAGCTAAAATATATTCAAAACACCAAAATACTTGAAATATCTATTGATTTTCTATCTAAATATTCAAATCAAACCAATTTATATATTAATTTTAGGTATTTTGACACATATTATATAAATTTATATGTAATGTATTATTTTGTTTTATACATTTTGGAAAATTTTAAGCATATAATCAATATTAAAATTTTAAAAATAATTTAAATGGGTTATCCGAACCCGAACCGAACCCGCAAAGATCCAAACCGAACCCGAACCGAAATTTAGAATTACCCTAATGGGGCTGAAATCCTTAAACCCGAAAACCCGAAACCCGAATAGATCCGAACCGAACCCGAATGGGTACCCAAACGCCCACCCTATATTTATTTACAGAAGAACTATATCCATTGATCACATAAATAAACATTTCTTCCAAATGGGGGAACATAGATGACCAGGACTTAGCTCTTAATTAGTAAGTCGATACAGAGTAAGAACAGAACAAACCAGTCGTAGAAGATGGACGAAACCAGTAAGGAGCCCAAAGATTGTTCAATGTACACCTTTGGGCGCCTGAAAACTAGAGGCCGTTCTGGCGGTGGATCGTAGACACCTACGCCAAACCCATAAAATAGATGTAGTTTTGTTTGAGTCCAGGGAAAGAGTTTGCCGTAGCGCAAAAGGCTTCGCCCTTTGAAACGAAAATGCACATATCTCTAGTTTCATCAGTATAACACATGAATCCGCCCTCTTTCTTTAGTCTCCTCCTCTCTAAACACCATGATCTGCTACTTGAGTTAATTACCATATGGTTCCAAAAGGTACCAATAAATTTTCCAGTTTACAAAACAATGACAGTAAGTTACCATATAGTTACGATAGAAAAACTAGGTTGGCAAACCAACCGACCAAACTTTAGCTAACTCATAGACTTCAAAAACTCAGAAATTTATTGTGCTGAAACTTTGTTAACCTCCTCCCCCCCTCCCTCCTTTAAAACATTCAAACCGCAGCATCCTACCGAAATATTTTTCTAACCAATTTTCGCCTCCAGTATTATATACAACTTTTAAAACCAAGACCCCTATACAGATTATCAACACCTTGTTCTATTTCTTTTTCCATCAGTTGTTGCTATTAAAAAAAATGTGTACCGACAATTTTGTTTTCATTTTTAACTCGAACTATCCCGACTACTCTTTCAATATTTATTACATTTGTGATTTGTGTAATAATGTAATATAGATAAGATGAAGAATAATGAAGTTTTAAATATGACAGATAATGGTGAATGAAGGATGGATAGCAACGAGTCACGTGCTGTGGGAAAGTGGAACATAACACAACCAAGAGCACAAACAATAAATTAAATGCAGCTTGTTCTGCTGTTTCATCGACCTCATTCGAGAATCATCTTTATTGACAAAGATATATTGGTTCATATATAATCATATATATGGATTTTGTTTTTAATTTTACCCTTTTAGTGATGCTTTATTAGCAAGTAATGACGTTAAGACCAATCGACTTTCAGTTAAAATACCGAGTGTCTTTTCTTCAACGACAAAGCTATACAAACTCTTGAGTTATACTAAAATAATGTTCATTAATCTTTTCCAAAATGGTTATATTAAATTATCAAAGTTTTATTAAGTGAAAAAAATTAAGACGAAATCCAAAAAGAAAAAGAAAATTCATAGTTAACATCTACTAATTGTTATCAATATCTTTTTTAAAAAAACATCTACTAATTGTCTTTATAGATTTATTTCTCAACTATAAGAAAATGCATATATATATATTTGAGTTACAATTATATATATGAGTTAATACTAGCTTACTGTTATTTTTGGTAAAATTTTGGTGCTAAATATTACGAAATCTGTGAGTAATTTGTAATGAATGCATGACACTGATTTGTGGTTATTCATCAAATATAATGATAAAGCAAACTATATACTGAAAAGATGATTGCTGCATCATGTTACTCTAAAATATACACTAAATAACTAGTTTAAGATCCGTGCGGGATGAATATTTTAGATACATATTATTTTCACTATTATTTGTTTATTTTTTTACATATTTTGAAACAAATTAATAAATATATTTTGAATAATTGAAAAACTATCAAATGTTACGTATATATTTAAATTAACACAAATACATATATATATTAAAGAAACCATATACAATTATTTTGGTAAATAAATTAAAAAAATATTTTATCTATTGTGTATTGCATGTAATTAAATTTAAATAATATTAAAATATACATATAGTATATTTTTAATATGATTATTCATTAAATGAAACTTCCTAACCATATGATTTAGTGATCAATTTTATTTTAAACAAAAATTTTAAACCATTAATAACAAAACTTTTAGTGTGGGATTTTTAATATTTTAATAATTTATAGTTTTACTTTAAAATTTAATGCAAATTTCGAAATTTAAATATTAAGCTTTCAATACATGTTCAATGCATTTTTTTTAGATTAATATGTATATGTTTTTATATGGTATATAGTTTAATATATACATATTTATCTGAATATATACTAAATATGATTTCTACTCATATGGTTTTCTGATCATTTGTATCTTATTATAACAAAAAATTAAACTATTAGTTACAAAAATCTTCAATAAGACTTCTAACAGTTTTCGTAATTTATAGTCGTTTTTAAAAATTAAAAATATAACATCTACGAAAAAATCTAAATTTTTAGTATATGATGAATATGATTGTTTAATTTATTTTAATAGTATAACATTAAACAAAAAATAATGGAGGATATGTAAATTCACTACAAGAAAACATAATCTTAACGAGGGCGGTTTTCCTCGTGAGTTCGTCGTAAAAGAGGTTTACGACGAATTAGCGAGGAACCATGTTTGCTCGTTACTCATCTGTCGTAACACATATTTCCTCGCTAATTCGTCGTAACTTACCGAGGAATATATTTCGTCGTAAAGACGAAGTAGATCATTTCGTCGTAAAGACCACGTCAATATTCCACGTAAGGAGGTCGCTATATTTCCTCGTAAATACCTCGAAACGAGTTCCTCGTAAACTACACGTAAATACCTCGAAAGTGTTTCCTCGCAAAATACACGTAACAACCACGAAAGGATTTCCTCGTAAAATACTCGTTTATCTTTCCTCGTTATTTTCTCGTAAATGTTTTCTCGTAAAATACTCGTTTATTATTTCTCGTCATTTCCTCGTAAGGTTTCCACGTAAATAGGTCGTACATTAGCTACGAATTTACTTCGTTTTTATTATTTTACAGAATTTAAAAATATAATTAAAAAATAATTAAAATTATTTAATTTATTAATAAAATTAAAATTTAAAATAAAAATAAATCAATATGAAAATATTTTATATAAAAATAAGTTTTCAATTTATAATACAACAACCGGAAAAAAAAAACTAAGGGTCGTTCATCGCCTGGTAGAATTCATCACTCCTCCTCGTAACATCCGCCTCGTTATGTACGTCGGATGACTCGCCTCGAATGGGATGTTGTTGTCGCATGTTCCTCAACATGGACTCCCATTCCGGATTTGTGGCCGCTATAACGTCCAAGAAGCCCTCGACTCCACCCATACGAGATTTTGTCGCGGCCAACTCGTTACGCAGCTGAGCGGACTCTCTACGCAGCTCAGTGACTTCATCATCCCGTCGCTGACCATAAGACGATGTCGCTCTCGGAACATCGTTGACGGAACCAATCCCCAACGTCCGTCCCTTTTTTTTAGGGACAACCTTAAAAACAAAAAATAAATATTGTTAGTAAAAATTTAAAGTTATATTAAATGAATAATAAAAAATTAAAATTTTTGAAAATTTACCTCCTCGTAAATCTTATCCACTTCAAGTGTGGATAAGGTGACGGGTAATCCGTCGGTAGACTGCTGGGTCAGCTGAGTCTGGCGGTCTTCAACCCGAGCAACCACGTCGTTGTAGATTTGCTCGGACTTGCCATCTACAAATACGCCCGCCTTGTTCTTGTGGGTCCTCTCGTAAAGTTCCATAAGAGACGGGAGATGTCCCGTCTCTTTGGCCTAAAAAACATTTAAGAAAGTTAGAATAAAATATATATATTAAAAAATTTATTTAATAAAATATTTAATTACCATTTCCAAACGGACACCGGCGTGGGGTTTTTGGCCCGTAGTGTGAAGCATCGGCCCGTTTCCGTGCTCATCGACCGTGTTACGGGAGTTAGAGCAAGCCTGGGCGATTCTAATGGAATCAGGAAGGCGCCAATAACGGATGAGGCCATCCCACACATCCGTGGTGAGCTCAGCGGGTTTGCCACGCTCATACCCCTTCACGATCCAGTCACCCTTCCAGTTGGAGACCGTGTCCAACAAGCGAACTTTCGCCTTCGCGTTAAACTTCTTCCTCACCCTCTCAGTGATCCCCAAGGCCCAATTATATTTTTGCTGTTGGAAAAAATAAATTAACAATTAGTTTTTTAGAAAGTATATATATAAATCATGAAAAAATTAAAGTATATATAATTAATTAATAGAAACTTACAGCGTAAATTTTGAACCACGTCTTTCTGACGTAGTGAGGCGTCTTACTCCAGTTCGGATGTGCCATGGAGAAGTAACCTTTGATCGTGTCGGTTACGTCCGATGCAAGACATCCGTCAACCCCCCACCTGGAAAATACAAATTTAAAATATAAATTATTTTTTAATGTTATAAAAGAATTTTAAACGAATTAAAAAAAAAATTAATGCAACATACCACAAAGTTCCGTCCGGTCGGTCGGGGTCGATGACTGGTAAACCTTCTCTGCCTGGCAGACGGAGAATGTCCTCTACAGTGTACTGCGAGTAAGGAGCACTCGGAGGCACCATCAAATCGGGATGAATATCGGCGGCCATCGGAGGTGCCATCGGAGGAGGCACAGGAGGAGGCATCGTCGGATGAGCCATCGGGGAAGGCACATGAGGAGCCGATGGTGCACTAGAAGAAGTAGACCCAGAGACTCTCTGAGTGTACTGAGTCTCGGGGACAGTCTCCTGACCCGAAGAACCGGGGGCTGAAGAAGAGGCCGGGTCTAAACGACTACCCGGCTCACCGAAGATCTCTCTGTAATGGGCAGTAAGTCTTCCTTTTCGAACCTGAGAAAAAAATTAAAATTTTAAAATTAACATCAACAATATATTTCCCAACAGTATCCACCTAATGAACAATAAATAACATAAAATCCGTAAACCTATCTAAATTTCCTATATTAACCACCTAATCTATCCTAAACTAACCAAATTAGAGAGGAATTAGAGAGGCTTACCATTGCTACGAAATGGAGAGGAAGTGGAGAGGAAGTAGAGACGAAAGAAAGAGTGAGCGCTCGAGGGTATATATAAGATTACATATCGTCGCAAATTCCTCGTAAGTTTACGACGAAATAGCGAGCAGTTACAAAGGCCCGTGTTTTTTTGTACGAGGAAATTTCGAGGAATCACAAAAGCCCTTGTTTTTAAATACGAGGTATTAACGACGATTCTGCTTACGTGGAATTAACGAGGCTTGCTTTCCTATAAATATACCCACAACTCTCATTCTCAAACCACACACAAACTCCCAAATCACACCATATCTGAAATCACATTCCTCAGCAAAATCCTATTCAAATTATAAATATTTGAAAAAAAATAGGAAAAAGATAAGATATTAGAATTCATGTGGGCGAGACTTACGTATTATAATTGCTGGAAGTTTTGGCACATGTTATTCTGGTATTTTTATCCTTTTCCTTTTTTTCTAGTTTTTACACTACGAGGTATTTACGACGATTTCTGCTTACGTGGAATTAACGAGTGTTATGTTTAAATCTTTTTACGTGGTATTTACGACGATTTCATCCAACGTGGTCTTTACGACGACTTCTGCTTACGTGGAATTAACGAGTGTTTTGTTTAAATCCTTTTACGTGGTGTTTACGACGATTTCTGCTTACGTGGAATTAACAAGTATTATGTTTAAATCCCTAAAATCCGAAACATCCAAACCCCAAACCCCAAACCCCAAACCTGAAACCCCAAACCCCAAACCTCAAACCCCGAAACCTCTAAACCCCAAACCCGAAACCCCAAACCCCATATTCCAAACCCCAAACCTCTAAACCCCATATTCCAAACCCCAAGCCTCAAACCCCGAAACCTCTAAACCCCAAACCAGAAACCCCAAACCCCAAACCCCAAACCTGAAACCCCAAACCCCAAACCCCAAACTCCATAATCCTTATTTTCATATATTCCAAACTCCATCTTTATTTTTAAATTTCGTCGTTATTTCCTCGTTGGCTTACGAGGTATTTACGACGATTTCTGCCTACGTGGAATTTACGACGATTTCTTATACGTGGTCTTTACGACGATTTGTGCTTACGTAGAATTAACGAGCCCGCGTTCTTTATTTTTATATTTCGTCGTTATTTCCTCGTTGGCTTACGAGTCTTTAACGACGATTTTTGCTTACGTGGAATTAACGAGTGTTATGTTTAAATCCCTAGAATCCGAAACCCCAAACCCCATATTCCTTATTTTCTACTTCATATATTCTAAACCCCATCTTTATTTCCATTCCAAACCACAATTCCCACATTTGCTTATTCATAAAACAAACTCCCATATTACCTTATTCATAAAACAAACCCCACATTATCTTATTCATAAAACAAATACATCAATCGGATACATCGACATTCTCGTCATCACTATAAACATCATCATTTTCATTAAACTCGTCTTCAACAGCTTCGTCTGTGGCATCATCGGTAAGATCTTCGTACTCGTGATTATGCAGATCAATGAGAAGGATGTTATCAATTTCTTGTTCAGGTTCCTCGACTTCATTTATCTGTTCTTCTTGCAATGGTGGTTCTTCTCCACTGATGATTCGTCCTCGAGGTGTAACTTTGATCACTGCTAACCAATTTATACCTGAATCTCTCATCCGAGGGTATGGAAGGAAGCTAACTTGGTCTGCTTGTGAAGCTAAGATGAAAGGCTCGGATTTGTTGTACCTTCGTCCACCGTTGATATCAACTACAACGAATTTGTTAGACCGAACACCTCTGTTGACGACGGGGTCGAACCATTCACATTTGAAGAGGACGCATTTCAGCTTCAGTATCCCTGGAAATTCGACTTTAACAATCTCCGTCAAGATCCCGTAGAAATCTGTTTCCCCTTTCACACATATTCCATAGTTACTGGTCGCCCGCTGTCTACCATACTCATATGTATGAAAAGTATAGCCTCGTGTGAAATACATCTGTGATGTGGTGACCTTTACAAGTGGAGATTGAATTACTTCGTGTAACCACTTAAGATAATCTGCATCGTCGTCGTCATAATCAACCTGCAAAAATAAAGAGAATGTTAATGAAATACAGATCATGTATGAAAAAAGAGTTTGAGTTAATACCTGATTCCGCAACCACTTAATGAAGTGTTGATCTTTCCTTTTGTCTACGTCACTTGTGGATATACCAGGAAATGTTTCTTCGACTTGAGAAACAAATAGGCTGTAAAATCACATTTTATAGGAATGAATCTCTCGCAATTATACAATTAATTATACTTATATGTGTTTCGAAGTGTCAATATATGTTACCTTTCAAAATAACGCATCAATGGATCTTCGCAATTGAGTAGAATATAGGTGTGTGCACTATGAGCGTCTTGTTCACTCGACCACCAAACCTCTTTAGACTTCCCACCGAGTCGCCCAATCTGGCTAAAGATGTCTGGAACACCAGCAACTGCATATGTTGGCGCAACACCACCATCATCATATCTTCTTGGAGCTCTTCTCCGGGTACGTACTTTTGACGCAAAGTAGTACGATGTGAAGTGAGAAACTTCTTCCGTCAAACTTCCAGCAATTATAGAACCTTCAACTTTGGCGAGGTTCTTTGCTTTTCCCTTCAAATATTTCATGGCTCGCTCATACTGATACATCCATCCGTAATGTACAGGTCCACGAAGCAATGCCTCATATGGGAGGTGGACAGCTAGATGCTCCATGACGTCAAAAAATCCGGGAGGAAATATCTTCTCCAAGTTGCACAATAAGATGGGAATGTTCTCCTGAAGCTGTTCCACAACTTCTTCTTTAAGAGTGCGTGTGCTCAGATCCCTGAAAAATGCTCCAATGCCTTTTATATTCCAAAAAAAATAAACACATTGTTAGTCATATATTATTTTGTAAATTATTGTGATATAATACACTACGTACCTGCAAGTGCTTCATGTACGTTTGTTGGAAGTAGCTCCGCAAATGCAAAGGGCAGTAGTCGTTGCATAAAGACATGACAATCATGACTCTTCATCCCGGAGAACTTTTGACCCTTTTCAACACATCTAGAGAGATTCGAAACATACCCATCAGGGAACTTCACTTCTGATGCCACCCAGTTGAACAACACCGACTTTTTTTCTGAAGATAATCTGAATATCGGAACGGGAACTTGTCCATTGCTTTTAATATGTAACTCGCTTCTTGAGCAAATATCCGGCAAGTCCAACCTCGATTTTATGTTGTCTTTTGTCTTCCCTGGGACATTCAATATTGTATTCATGATGTTCTCAAAGAAATTCTTCTCTATATGCATCACATCGAGGTTGTGGCGCAGAAGAAGATCCTTCCAATATGGCAACTCCCAAAATATACTCTTCTTGTGCCAGTTGTGATGAACACCGTAAGAATCAGGCATATTACGAGGGACATGCCAATTACCACCCCAACGAACTGTTTCGTTAGCTCCGTAGTAGTCGATTTGCGCTTCAATTTGTTCTCCAGTTAGATATGGAGGAGGAGTGTCTCTCACAACCCTTTTGTGCCTAAACAAATTCTTGTTTCTTCGTAAGGATGGCCAATGGGAAGAAATCGACGGTGACAATCAAACCAACTTGTCTTCCTACCATTCTTCAGTTGAAACGCATCTGTCGTTCCATTACAATATGGACAAGCTAATCTCCCATGTGTAGTCCATCCAGACAACATCCCATAGGCAGGAAAATCACTTATGGTCCACAAAAGCATCGCTCGCATCGTAAAATTCGTCTTCGTTGAACAGTCATACGTCCTCACCCCTGTTGACCACAAATCCTTCAACTCTTTATCAGTGGTTGTAGGAAAACATCCAGGGACCTTTTTGGATGGTTCGGACCAGGTATTAATATGGTCAAGAATAGCAACTCCCGTTGCATGCACATCTCCGGTGGCAGGTTGTATGGTGTAAGAAAGACTGGCCACAATGAATATTGTCTCCCTGACATTCCGAACGGACTAAATCCATCTGTGCATAGTCCGAGATACACATTCCGGATATTGCTAGCGAAATCCGGATGTACTTTGTTGAAATGTTTCCAGGCTCTTGCATCTGATGGATGAGTCATCTCACCGTCCGTCTGAGTATGCTCGGCATGCCATCTCATCTTTCCAGCAGTCTGCTCTGATTGATACAATCTTTTCAATCTGTCTGTAATTGGTAGGTACCACATCCTTTGGTACGGTACCCTATTACGTCCCCGTCCTTGAGGCTTGAATCGTGGATTCTTGCAGAATCGACATTCTTCTAACTTCTCATCATCTCCCCAATAGATCATGCAGTTGTCGATGCAAACATCTATCATCTCTGAAGGCAACCCAAGACTATAAACCAGTTTCTGAATCTCATAATAAGAATCAGCAGACACATTGTCTTCCGGCAAATACTCTTTAAACAAGTCCGCCCATTCGTTCATGCAACTTTCAGATAGATTGTGATCAGTTTTAATATTCATCATTCTAGCAGCTAACGACAATTTAGAGAGACCTTCTCTACAACCACTGTAAAGTGGTTGATTCGCCGCGTTTAACATTTCGTAAAACTTTTTTGCATCTACATTAGGTTCTTCATCTTCATCATGAGCTACGAATGCATCAGCTACCATATCATGAACCCTATCATAATCTACCATCTCCTCCTTATGGTAACTATGTTCATTATGCAAATGATGATCAACCAGTTCTTTTTCCTGAAAATTGCTATTACTACTACTAGCTTCATTCTGATCATAATTAAAACCTTCTCCATGTTGAAACCAGATATAGTAATTTGGCGTGAAACCTCTATTTATTAAATGCTTCCAAACATTTTCACGGTTTGCCAGTTTCGAATTGTTGCATTTCCGACAAGGACAGAACATCTTACCACTTTCTTGGGCGAGCGGTGTTGAATCTGCTTGATGGATAAATGTCTCCAGACCCGCAAAGTATTCTTTCGTCACTCTCCCGTTAGCATCTCTATGCATATACATCCACTTCCGCAACTCGTAAATAGTCCGGGAGCCAGCCATTTTTTTTTCTTTCACGTTTTTTGTTGTTGGTGTGTTTAAAATGATGTTCAAACATCCATATTTATAGGAAATTTTGAATCTGTTAGTTGTAATTTTCCTATGAATTTACGACAAAAATTAATTAGGTGGCAAAAAAAAAACGTGTAACACCTACAAAGTTGGTGGATTCAAAATTTCCTCGCTAAATACACGTAAACTATTTCCTCGTAAATAACACGCAAAGTTTACGTCGTAAAATACTCGTTAAATTACATCCACTTTACGACGAAACATTTTTGTCGTTACGTTACGAGGAAATAACGATGAATTTAGTTTTCCACGTAAGTTCCTCGTAAAATCGACGTAAATTTACGAGGATTATTTTTCCTCGTTAAATTTCCTCGTTAAGCATGTGTTTTCTAGTAGTGATTGTTCTCAAATTTTTATTATTAAAATTTTTAATTGCCAAATATGTATTCTATTCACTTTTGTTAATTTCGTAGTTTTTAATTAAAAAATGAAAATATTAATTGTAGAGTGTTAATTAATTGGGGGATTTACAAAATATGACTCAAAACTTGATTTTGATTGTAAAAGTATACCCAAACTTGAATCAAATGCAAAAGTAACCCAAAAATTTTGTAAAATTACAGCTAGCCCCTTGTGACCAAACAAAAAAACAGAACTCATTTTTACGAATATAGCCCCGCTAAGTCTTCTGAGATTCTGTTAAGTCTTCTGAGATTCTGTTAAGTCTTCTGGACGACGTCCACGGAAGTCGTCTGGTATAGTTGATCTTAAAAATAATTTATAAATTTTGTAAAAAATATTTTGATAAGTGAAAAATTAAAATCATGTAATTATAAACAGTTTTAAGTGATATAAATTAAGATATAATAAAATTGAATTATTTTCAACATAGATGAGTGAAAGTAGTGAATCATGATATTCTTTGGTCTAGGGTTTTGCAACATATATTGTAGTATTGTATGTATTCTTAGGGTTGGATTTTGGAAACCTTAAATATTTTTTTGAAAAATTAAATTTTTACCTACATGTGATTATTTCTGTGTATAGTAAACACTTTTTAAGTTTAATTCGATTTTATGAAGTGTTTATTTAGTTAATTTAGTTTAGAGGTTATGTTTCGGGTCTAGATGACTAACATGTAAGTCGTCTGGCGATTAAAAGACTTCTTTGAAAGTCTTCTAACTCCAGCTAAAAATATTTTAGTTTCCCTCTAAAAATATTAAACTCTTCTGGGTGACTTACAAGTAAGTCGTCTACTAAGTCTTCTGATCGAAAATATTTAACCTTATTGAAATTTTTGTCTCCATATATAAAGAAAAATTTACACATTCTCTCTTCTCTTTTCAAATGGCTGCAACAAAAATGGTATGTTCCTCATTCTAAAACTCTTCAACCTCTCTCTAATTTCTTTGAACTTATAAACACCAAACTTTATATTCATTTATTGTTTTTGTCTCATGTCTTTCTCACTAATTTATCTTGTTTTGCAGATTTTTCATCATATGGTTCTCATCTTCCACTCATTTAAAGGTAGATTTATTAATTTTAGACGTGTATTTTTGTGTGTTCTATAAAGATAGATCTATCTAATCTTCCACTCATTTACTTTGTTTTGAGCCATTTGAACGTTTTTGGAGATGCAGGTTTTCCATATCTAGATTTGGATATGAAGGTTTTTCAGATCTGGAAGACTTCTGGGCTAGAAAACTTCCAGACGACTTCCAGGAAGTCTTCTAACGGAGTCTTCTCCCATGTCTCCCTTTCATAATAGATCTGAGCGTTTTGGTAAGTTTTTATGTCTGATTTTTTTTCATTTGGTAACCTCCTGTTGCATAAAGTTCATACATTTTTTCCAAACTAAAACTCTCCAAACCCACTCTAATCTCTTTGAATTGAAAACACTAAACTTTATATGAATTTTTCATTTTTGTCTCATGTCTTTCTAACTAATCTAACTTTTTCCTGCAGTTTTTTAACCAGATGGTTCTCATCTTCCACTTGGATATGTACTTTGTGTGTTCTATAAAAAGTATTTCTATCTAATTTTCCACTTATTTTCCCTGTTTTTAAGCCATTTGAAAGTTTTTTTATATGATATGCAGGTTTTTCAGATCTGGATTTGATATACATGTTTTCAGATCTGGATCATACTTTGGAAGACCTATGGGAAGTCTTCTAAAATATAATGCCTAAAAGACTTCCAGGAAGTCTTCCAGACGACTTCAATGAATGACTTCCAGGAAGTCTTCCACACGACTTCCAGGAAGTCTTCCACACGACTTCCAGCAAGTCTTCTGACGGGTCTTCTGCCATATCAAGTAGAGTCTAAGCTTGTCTTTGTAGAGGAATGATCTATAATAGTTTTGTTTGTGGTCTGTTTTGTGATTTGTATGTGTACTCCTTTAGTTATGAATTTTTTTGTAAATTTGAAGAGATATTAATAAAAAAATTTGATAAATATGTTCATTTTCCACAATATTATCTTACCAAAATTACTTGACATAATTGAAGTTATTGATACAACTTCAATAGCAAAACACAATAACACAAAAAATTAATCAAATTTATTACAACTAAGGGAGGAGAATTCTCAAGAAAACTTAGTCAAATTCACAAAAGATAAAACATTATATAAGTTCAAAGCTAGAAAACTTTCATTAGATACATAAGTAAAAAGTATATCTTATGATCTGAGAAGACACATTAAACCATGTTACTTGATATTCTTGAAGTTACTTAACACTTTTGAAAATTAAATAAACATATCTTAAAGTTACTTAACAAATTTACAAAAACTAACGTAGAACACTTCCACGGAAGTCTTCTCAATTAGCTAGAAACTTTACTAAGCATGAATGTTGGTAACCTCATAAATATCACCAATTAAGTTATAAATTTCATTCGTATCCCCAATATTGACTAATATACATGAATTAACAAAAAAAATTAAAAAGTCTTTATAGTCTTAGAGAAAATGAAAGTTTATTAAACATTGACGCAGACGACTTCCACGGAGGTCGTCTGGTAGACTTCTAGGAAGTCGTCCATTTAGGTTAGTTTTGCAATTGGTTTTTAACCTAGACGACTTACATGGAAGTCGTCCATCTTTGTTTGTTAAATAAAAAACTTGAGACGAATTACATGTAAGTCGTCAAGGGAAAACGGGCTAGTTATGCATTTGACTGGATTGTGTCAGAAATTTGACTTTTCCAATAGAAAATTAAAAAATCAATATTTTGTTATACCTAAATGACTTCCATGTAAGTCGTCTCAGATTAGTTTTGCAATTGAAAAATAAAACAAAAAAAATATTTTTTTTTAGACGGCTTACACGGAAGTTGTCCGTCCGACGACTTACATGGAAGTCGTCCAAGATAGGCAAGGTTTGACCAGAATCTCAGAATAAAATCATGGACGACTTCAATATAAGTCGTCGGACGGACGACTCGTGTAAGTCGTCTAGAAAAAACTAATTTTTTTTGTTTTATTTTTCAATTGCAAAACTAACCTGAGACGACTTCCATGTAAGTCGTCTAGGTATAACAAAATATTAATTTTTTAATTTTCTAATGGACGACTTAGCCATCCAGGAAAAGTCAAATTTCTGACACAATCCGTTCAAATGCAAAACTAACCTCTTTACCCTAGACGATTTACATGGAAGTCGTCTCGAATTTTTTTTTTATCAAATAAAGATGGACGACTTCCATGTAATTCATCTATAGAAACACATTTAAAAATCAGTTGCAAAACTAACCTATGCATTGACCAGAAGACTTCCATGTAAGTCGTCTACAGCCAGATGACTTACCTATAAGTCGTCTGGACGAACAGATCTGGAAAAAAAAACTAATTTCATAGTTTCAACCAGTGAGATAACTTGTTTAGCACACATAAGTCTTCTCCAAGCACCCAGAATCTCAAACAAAAGTGTCCTACCAAGAATTGTAAGCTTCAATGGCTCGATGAACCATAAAAAATTTAGAATCAAAATCTTGGGTTTTTTTGGATGAATATGGAGAGAAAGTGAAAGAGATGTTGTTTTTAGTTCATAAGAATTGAGAAAAAAAGTGTAAATCGACTTTTAGATGCATTAAGAGCTTCAAATTGGTTGTTCATGGTGGTTGGTGTATTGATGGTAATGTCAATGGCAATATTGTGAATACTTGAGGAAGATGAGAGTGATAGAGTAAAATATGCATTTTCAGAAAAAAAAAAAAAAAAAAAAAAAAAAAAAAAAAGTGATGGCATTTTCGTGAATAATCTGAACTTTTGGGATGAAAGAGGCAAGTCAAAGTTCCAAAAAAAAACATGGGTTAGTTTTGTGTTTGACTTCAAGTTTTGAGTCATATTTTCAAAAATTCCTAATTAATTTTATGGTTAATTTAATGAGAACTATATAATATATGTTTAGTGGATCAACATATTTTTTAAAAACTTAAAAAAAAATTATTGATGACATGTGTTATAAATAAAATGTTGTAATGTTTTTCTTTTAATATATAAAAGATTAAAAGAAAACATTGTTTCTTCATATAGATTTGTCATGTAGATTATATATTCTTCTGAAAATTATATCATCTCGTATGTCATTAGGCATCATAAAATTATCTCAACATCTAAGATACGTGTGTTAGCCTAAGGATATTGTAGATCGATGTGTTATAAATTCTTTTATGAACAATATTGTAACATTTTGATTTGTGGTATACGTTAGAAAGCTCAAGAAAATTAATTTAGTTACCTATATCACCAAAACGTGTTTATCTTTTCGGCTAACCATCCACTTAAAACTCTAGAGTTAAGGGTGATTAGTTTGGAGTAGTGGAATGATGAGTGAACTATCAGAAAATAATTCACGATATTGTGCGAGTGAGGCCAAAGCACATAAAAAAGTCATGTGGTGATTACATGATCAGTAAACAAGACTAATGAGCATCCGAAAAATTACCGCACTGCACGTTGCACAGAATGGGCCTACGAACCGAGTAAGCGGGCATGAGAGACCCATTAGCCGGGGTGGACGGGGTGTTATAAGTGGTATTCGAGCCAAACCCAGACGAGTGTGGAGTTAGTGAAAACTCACACTAACATGGGTAACGATCCTGGAGCGTAAGGGGGACGTTGCGTTTTTTGAGAGGGTGTAAATTGTAATATCCTGATTTTTGGTATATATTGGAAAGCTTAAGAGAATTGATTTGGATACCTATGTCACCAAAGCGTGTTTCCTTTTCAATTAATCATCCACTTAAAACTCTAGAGTTAAGCGAGTTTGAGCTGGAGTAGTAAAATGATGGATGGCTTATCGGTAAGTGATTCGCGATATTGTGCAAAGTACGGTGATCGTATGGTCAATAAACAAAACTAATGAGACTCCGAAAAATTAATTAACGCATCGGGAGTCCACTGGCCGAGCAGACGTGGAAGTTCTATTAGTTGTAGGCAGGCGGGGCTAATATTTGATGTATATGGTATAAGCTTATGCTAGCATGAGTTTCTGTAATACATGATCTTGTGTTAGGCAGCAAATGATACTCTAATTAAAGTCTCGGACGGCTGCGTAACATCTATCAAAAGACGACAAATTGGTTTCACCTTTTATATATTTAAATGAACGATGCAATTCACTCTTAGCACGTCAATCATAAAATTACACCATAATTGAGATATTTGATTACAGTAATAACTTTAATAATGACTAAGGTGATGATAAAGAAATATTAGACTGGAATTTACACGACTGCTAAAATTACCAACTTGCTGATGCAGTTGCAACGTTACGTGGCAAGTGTTACAGATTGCGTACCGAATCCTAATTAAACTTGTTGTTTTTGTTTTAAACTCTTGAAAAAGTTTATAATACTGATACTGTGTGTACATACAAAGTTCATTAGAGTAGTCGATGATGAGTTAATTAAAAGAAAGTGACTGTTCTAACGTTCAAAAAGAGCTAGATGCTAGTCCAATACTGGAAAAGTTAATAGATATCATTTTTTTAAGGCACAAGTAGAGAAAAACGACGATATATCTGATTGTGTTGTTGTCTAATGATGTGATGATGTGACGATATTCTGCTGTACCAATATACTCGTGAATCCAGGATTGGTGCCTTGACCGGATATGTTTCCCGAATTAATTTAGTTTGTATCTATCTTAGGCTAGCATGAGTTTATGTAGGTCGACAGATATTGCACTATACAACGTAACTTCTCAGGTAGACAAGATATCGCAGTCAATATTAATTACTAAATATGAATTGCCGGGCACCTACCAGGATGTTTCAAATGCGAGTTCCCTTGAGTTTCCACGTAGCTCATACGTAAATCACCATGACATGACAAATCTTGAATCGTGTCAAGTAGCATTAATAATATAATTAGTTTACAAAAAAAGTTAATAATATAAAGTATATTCCAAGGGCATTGTAGACAGTTCAAATTCAGATCATAAACACTATATAAGGGCTACAACACCTCAACAGATTTAATCAACCACACAACTCTTAATCTCTCAGTTCCTCTTTCTGACAGCTGAAAATGACAGAAGTTCCCTCGTACATGATTCACAACCCTAAATTTGAACCTTACAAGCCCAAAAAACGATATTCTTATTCTTCTTCTTCGTTGCTCTCGATCCTCCTATCGATCTTCACTTACGTCTTGATCTTTTACGTTTTCGAAGTATCTCCATCGTCTATCTTCAAAGACACAAAGGTTTTGTTCTTCATCTCCAACACTCTCATCTTCATCATCGCCGCTGATTATGGCGCTTTCACTTGTAAGGAGAAGCCCGACTTCTACGGTGAATATACCATGGCGGCGGCAGCGATGAGAAGCCGTGCAGATCATAACTATTCTCCAGTTCCTGACTTCACATACGGAGAAAACGCTAGACATGATAAAAACTCTGGCGGCAGAGAAAAAATCAAGATCCCTAAAGATGTCGTGGAGTATAAGGAAGAAGAACCGGTGGTAAAAGAGATAGTCAGTGTTTCTTCGCCTCCTGAGAAAATAGTACGGGAGGTGAGTGAGGAGAAGCCGAGAGACGTTGTGGCTATCAAGAAATACAAACCGTTTAGTGAGCAAACAGTTGAAGCTTGCCACACAAGAAACCATGTGTACCGTAGATCTTACGAACGAACTAAATCAGATAAAGCACGGGTGAAGACAGCCAAAAGTAAAAACTATCGTCGAAGCGAATCGGTTAGCTCGAAATGGATGGTTGTTCCAGAGAAATGGGAGAACGTTGAAGAAGAATCTGAAGAGTTCTCAAAGATGTCGAACGAGGAGTTGAACAAGAGAGTCGAAGAATTCATACAAAAGTTCAATAAACAGATGAGATTACAGTCACGAGTTTCGTCTACATGATCTGAATTGCCCATAGCATATAAAGTTAGTAAGAACTCTTGTTTTATTTTGTTGTTAAGAGTTCTTTGTTTTTGGTTAATACTTCGTGATCGGATGACGTTTTTGGCAGTCGTCGGTATAAACTAATAATATAAGACATGAAAGCATAATAGTTACTGATACAAACTACATGTAACTATAATAGCTTATTCTCTATGAAACATTTGTAATATCGGTTAAACTATGTTACATGTGTCTATATTTATAGGGAGAATTATATTTATTTATCTTGTTTATTGCATTGAAGTTAAATTAGTGATAAAATTTGGAGAATGCTGGCTGCCCAATTAATTTAAATTGTAGAAAATATTAAATTTAAAAGCATCCAGGTCGCAGAATATAAATAGAGACTATCGTTCAGATTATTTGGTTAGAATGCAATTTTGAACATTATCAAAGTTCTGTATATGATGCAAATTAATTAGATGACTCCTTTACAATGGATAGTGTAGAATATATGAAATTAATTAATGAATTTTAAGGGGTATTGGTTCCTGTTAGAACTTGCTACAAAGTTTGGAATGATGAATATTGGTGTCACTGAGGAATTGTTCACTTTTAACGCGTTATACTGGATCATTAAAAAGCCCATTAAATTTGTGATAATCAAACGGTAACGAATTCGTAAATTAAGCTCTTGGAAACAAAACAAAAATGTTTTGTCAGAAAGAAAGTAGTAGTTTTTTTTTCTTTTTGGGGTTCTAATCCCCGACATTAATGCGTCTGTTATAATTATTATGCATATGCATTATTTTATTACTAACAATGATAAACAAGTTTGAAACATTGCTGAAGACATAAAAATGACTCCAAAATCTAAGAGCCAATGAGTAGTGGTGAAATTGGATTCGGATAAGATTCTTAAAAACATTTCTATAATTAAAGGACCACAAGATAATGCTAGAAAGGCATCGTTAGTTTCAACGTTCGAGTCTTTTATGATAAATATTCAAAGTTAAAAATGTCATGGGAGGTGACTCAGAAATGTAAACATCTACATCTCCTGCTATATGGAAGTATTCAATAGTTCCACTAGTTGTGGTTGGTATGTAGTTATATCGTTTCCTCTTTAGAAGTTCCAAATAGCTTTCAAAACATTATTTTCTTCAAGGCTCCGAATAAAGGAGAAATTGACAATCCATATGTGATCAGCGAAAACTAAAGAAGAAAGAAGAACAGGCATTAGACAAAGCTTTAAATGTTACAAAAAAAACGAAAGAAAGACAAAGCTTTAAATGATTCAGTTTTCTTAATTATATCAGGTTAGGTACACTGAGGGTGTTGAATTGGGATTTTCAACCGTTGAAAAAAATGAATCAAAATAGTGAGGTTACTTATTTGGATTCAACGGGTTGACACAATTCAACCGTTGAATTAACAAAAAACGGGCTCCACTTTTTACATGTATCACTTTGTTATTTGATTGTTTAGATTTTAGATTTTTTTTCTTATCTCAATTATTCAACAACAATTATTTATAACTAAACTAATTTATAAAAAAAAATTATATATTGAAATTCGTAATTTTTCTTCTTTATAAATAGAGACTTGGTTCATTTAATTTGGATACCAAAAAAAAACTTTTATTTCTACTATAATTTTCTGTCATTCTATCATTAAACTCGATCTTGATTATATTCTTAATTATCTTCTTTACCGAAGTGGATCCTACCAATAACCCTTCTAATACCCAAAATTCTACAAATTATCTTTTTAACGATCCGAAATGTAAAGTTGTATCTATTGTATTAGTTAAGTTATGTGTCTTTTATTAGTTGATTTGTGTGTTTATTATTGCGTTGTAATGTATTTTAAGTTTCTGTATAACTTTTTAATAATATGATTTTAAAAAATATTTAGTGACTATTCATTGTTTTATTTTTGTTATTTATAAAAATGTAATTAAAAAAAATATTTTGTATGATTTTAAATTAAACTAATTGGGAAATTTTAACAATATAAAAAATATAGGATATGGTGTTGAATTTTATTAAACAAAACTATTGTAGAGTATAAAAAATGAGTGGGTGTTGAATTGTTAGGTGGAAAAGATAGAAAATGATGTGGAGTGTAAAAAGTGAAAATTAGAGCGTTGAATTATTCACACCAATGTACGTAGTCTCAGAGCAGATGGTCCTAATTCTATCTCTACGAGTGGTTGCCAATTTATTTATGTTTTGGCGGCAAAACTCCTCTAAACGTAAAATTACAAAACGTAAAAAGGGAACTTATTTGTAGAATCTAGGTTTTACTTGGTAAAATTAAATAAATTTACTTTAATGTTTTCCAACAAACTAAAAATATTAATATTAAAAATAATTTTTTAACACTGATTTATTGTTTTATTATAATTTATAAAAATTATTATACTGAAACCCCTATAAAATATAATTTTACATGTTTTAAAATAATTTACGTCTAACGTTCTATTTAGATCATTTTAAACTGGTTTATGGAAAATCATGTTTGTGAATTCTACTTATACTATGACGAATTTTTAAAAATAAAATTTTCCTCATTTATCTGTGTAATTGTTAATAAATCATTTTAAGATTCAAGCCTCATATGTTTTGTAGAATCATTACTGAACAATTAATCAAATCACTTAGATAAAGACAGCTTCATATGTTAAGAAGAGTTTACAAGTAGAGTTTATAGATACTTTTAAAAAATATCTCACGCATGATTTATAAATATTGTACTGTATATAGCACATAAACGGCAACGTTATTACTTATCTTAAAACATACGTTAGTCATCTTAAAAAGTCAGACGATATAAGTTTGTTTGCTAAGAGACATAAGTTCATAAACGGCAACGTTATTACTTATCAGTTAAAAGCAGTGTTTCGAAATCCGACCAGGACCCGTGGTCAATCCGGTTACTCGGTATGTAATCCGGTTTGAGTTTTAGTAAAAATCAATTATTCAAAAACCCGGTAAAACCAACAAAAAACCGTTGAAACCCGAAATCCGACTAACGATGAACCATTGGTTGAATCAATACCTAACTTTTAATTATTTTATCTTGGATTTTTCAGTTACATTACCATTTGTTCGGTATTCTAATTAAAAAGTAATTTAAAAAAAAATCAAAAATAAAAAGATCATATGATCATGTGGATTATGAATTTATTCCAAAACTAGTTGATGTGATTTGACGTTAGGTTATTTTGTTACCCGTAATTGATTACAATTTTATATTTTACTTTTGGTATATTTTGAATTTAAAGTTTAATTTTAGTATTCACATTAAACATCTCATATATATTAATTGAGTATCATTTAAAAAGTTGTAACTTTAACTTTGTACTAATTAAAAAGAAATCATGCTTACGTCACTTAATAATGATGTCAATTTAGCTTACGTGACAGCTTAAGAATCAATTGAAAAAATATTGGTCCAAATCCAATTATTAGGGAACATTATATTAACCCAAAATATAAGAAAAGTGTATTTTTTCTTTAAATAAAAGCTATGGAATTACCTAATATACGGTAATTAATGACTATGAATAATAAAGATTTGATAACAATTTTTGCATTATTCTTCATTTTTGTTTAATTTTATATTATTAAAAAAATAAACAATCACATTAACCATATGATAAAAATTAGAATTTTTCTTATATGTTATATTTTGAATTTTTTAAAATGACTTTAAATTACAAAAATGAGGAAACTTTATATGTTATATTTAAAAAAAAAATAAACGACTTTAAATTACAAAAATAAGGAAACCTTATAAGTTATATTTTTCTTATATGTTAGATTTTTTCTTAAAAGGTATATTTTAAATTTTTTAAAACGACTTTAAATTACAAAAAATGTAAGTTTTCCTTAAGCATACGACTAAAAACATTAAAATAGTATATATCAATTTGATGGTTGATCTGACATCTTTCAAAACCATATAAATATAAAAGTCAAAATAATTTAACAGTGGAAACAGTACTATTTACTTTTTTCAAAAATGTGTTCCGTGGAAAAAAGTTGGAAAAAATAAGGTTTGTGTGTCATAATTTTTTTAATGTCCAATCCGATCAACCCATGATATATTAATTATAGTTTAGTTCCACAATTTTTTAAAAAAATTGATCCAGTCTATCGGAAAGAAATTATATAATAACGATAAAAAAATATTGTATATGTATAAATAAAATAATCAAATATATAAAAAAAATTATCGATAATATATACAAATAAATTTACCAAGCAGAAAGCGCATGTCTTATCCTAGTTTAAATACTATTAAGCATTGATATGTTTTTATTATATGTCATAATTCATAACTTGTTACAAAATTGTTAAAAAGTTTAATTTTCTTTTGATATTTTGTTCGTGGACGAAAAAAAACAAACTAAAGTTAAATATTTTTCAAATGTTTTTTAAGACATAAAACATTTCATATATTTTCAATAGCTACAGTATTGTTATATAACAAAATTATTTAATTTATTAATCAACGGTTCACCCGCGGTTGACCCAATAACCTAGTGACCCGTAAATTGTCTGGGTTGGGTTTCAAAATACTAGTTAAAAGAATTGATACAAGGATAACATTAGAATATTTCCAAAAAGACTCTATTTTCTGGTTTGCAAAACTTTATATTTGAAATTTTAAGGTGTTACTCTCCAAAAATAAAACTTCAAATTTAACTTCAAAATTAATTGTGTTTTACACTATGGTCCTTATATTTGTCATACTTAATATAAATCCATAAAAAAATTATAGATAACTAGGACATATATAAAAATATTACAGTAATATTAATTAATAAAATCTTATACTAAAATATAAAATTATAAATATAAATAGAAAATTAAATATTAAACTACAAGCAAAATACTACATTATTTCATAAAATTATTTTTGTAATGCTCCATTTTTTGGTTACACAAAATTTATTTGACAATATTTTAGAGATTTTGGAAGTTCTTAAGAAAATTTACTAAGTATTAGTGTTGTTGTAATATTTAAATTTGTGTAATAATTATGTCTTCATGCATCTTTTTAAAATATTTTTATTAAGTTTCTTTGTAGTATTCATGTTGTCTAATTCTAGTTTTAAAATATTATAATTCTTATTTTAAAATTTTATTTAAATTTTATGTGAAAATTTTGAATTTATAAAAACAAATTTAAAATATGGGAAATTTGCCAAATATGATTCAAAACTTGATTTGAAATACAACATATACCAAACTTGAATCAAATTCAAAACTAACCTAAAAGCTTTGTGAAAATACACCCAGCCCCTTGTGACGAAAAAAAAAAAACATAACTCATTTTTACGAATATAGCCCCGGTAAGTCGTCTGAGTCTTCTGAGATACTGGAAGTCGTCTGGTGTTCTTGATCTTAAAATTGTTTATAAATTGTTTAAAAAATATTTTGACAAGAAAAAAATTAAAATCATGTAATTATAAATAGTTTTAAGTGATGTAAATTAAGATATAATAAAATTGAATGGTTTTCAATATAGATGAGTGAAAGTAGTTAATCATGATATTCTTTGGTTTTAGGGTTTGGCATATGTTGTAGTATTATATGTATTCTTAGGGTTAGATTTTGGAAATCTTAAATATTTTTTTGAAAAATTAAAATTTTACTTATATGTGTTTATTTATGTGTATAGTAAACACTTTTTAAGTTTAATTTGATTTTATGAAGTGTTTAGTTAGTTAATTTAGTTTAGAGGTTATGTTTAGGGTCTAGAAGTCGTCTAGGAAGTATTCTATTTTAGTTTTCCGCTAAAAATATTTTAGTTTCCCGCTAAAAATATTGAAGTCTTCTGGACGACTTAAGACTTACTTGAAAGTCTTCTGAATCGAAAATATTTAACCTAATTGGATTTTTTGTCTACCTATATAAAGAAAAATTTACACATTCTCTCTGCTCCTCTCAAATGGCTGCAACAAAAATGTAATGTTCTTCATTCTAAAACTCTACAACCTCTCTCTAATCTCTTTGAACTTATAAACTTCAAACTTTATATCAATTTATTGTTTTTGCCTCATGTCTTTCTCACTAACGTATCTTGTTTTGCAGGTTTTTAATCACATGGTTCTCATTTTCCATCTATTTAAAGGTAGATCTATTAATTTTATATATGTATTTTTGTGTGTTCTATAAATGTAGATCTATCTAATCTTCCACTCATTTTCTCTGTTTTTAAGCCATTTGAACGTTTTTTGGATATGCGGGTTTTTCAGTTCTGAATTTGGATATGCAGGCTTTTCAGATCTGTAAGACTTCTGGGCTAGAAGACTTCCAGACGACTACCAAGAAGTCTTCCAGACGACTTCCAGGAAGTCTTCTGACGGAGTCTTTTCTCATGTCGCCCTTTCATAACATATCTGAGCGTTTTGGTAAGTTTTTATGTTTGATTTTTCTTCATTTGGTAACCTCCTGTTGCATAAAGTTCATACTTTTTTCCCAAACGCCTTCTTCACGATTTCTTTCGATATGAATTCGTTTTTTCCTTCTTTTCCTTTCTTCTTGTTGATCACCATAATTTTCCGCCAAATTCTCGAATGTTTGTTCAAAATGTTGATCAAAATATTGATCAAAATATTGATCAAAACTTTCATCATCTACTCCCTCAAAATTGTTATTAGAAGATGAAACCATATATGTGATGAAAATGTAAAAAAGTGTTTTGCGGAAGAAGGATCAAAATGTTGAATAATGTGAGCGTAGTAAAGAAGTGAAGAAGTTGAGCAAATAAGGAAAAATGGGAGAGTGAAATCTTGATTGAGAGGAGTGGCTTTTAAATCTTGTGTGCTTTTAAATTTTGATCGAGAGAAGTGGTTTTGAAATCTTGTATCATGAATAACTTTATATAGAGTAAGAGGAGTTGTTTTGTCCAAAACATACAAACACATAAATAATCTCGTGACTGAAATCATGCATTATCTCGTGACATGTGACATGCACGTCCAAAACCTTGGATAATCTCGTGCCCAAAACATGCAGACAAGTAGAACATCTCGTGACCAAAACATGCATACAAACAAAACCATCGCCTCTCATGCACGTCCAAAAACAATCTCGTGACACATACATACAAACATAACCTGTCGTGACTTCTCTTGCCAAACCGAACATGACATCTCGTGCTTCTCGTGACTTCTCTTGCCTCTGTCTCTATGCTTCAAATGGTCCTACAATCATATACATGTAAATGCATCAGTGAGTCAGCCCAATGTTCAACATAGTTCATGAAAATGCATCAGTGATCTCAAATATATAAGGAAACAAGGATGTGGCAAGCGGATAAATAAAAAAGAGCATTTCACATTTAACATTGAAGCATACAATATTTTACAGATAGATGTTAAACAGAACATGAAACAGACCATTACACAGAACATCAAACCGAAAATTTAACCAAAGACACTAGTTTGTAGACATCAAACAGAACATTAACCCAACATCTCTGTTATTAGCTTCTGCTTAAGCGCTTCTTCAAATTCAGATAGTGGTTCATTTTTGCCAATGAGCCTCTCTAGCAAACCCATCTTCGAGAGTCTCTCTTTCACAGCCAAGTCTTTCTCTCTAATAGACCACATGGTCTGAAACTGAGAGGCAGCCTGCTGATCTACCACATTTCTCTTACCAGATGCTGCTTTCGCTGCCTTCACACCAGGAGGACGTTTTGTTGCTTCATCATCAAGATCGACAGTTGCTTGGGAGCTGGCTGATTGTGCTCCATCCTCACACTTTCTTTTCCTAGCGGTTCCATCCCTCTTACTTGTTGCAAGCTCACACCACTTTTGGTCATGCCGCAGTTCCTCCCAAGCGTGGTAAAGGTTAAACTTCTTCTTATGGTCATTGTAGAAGATTTCATGTGCCAGTTTGACTACATCATTTTCACTCTGGCCACTAGTTTTCTGTCATGTTGCAGCATTATAGGAGCCATAGAACTTGCAAACAAGATCGTTCAGCTTCTGCCACCTTTGCTTACAGTGAAGGGCTTCTCGCTTTTCACCTTTCACCACCTTTGGACTAGCTGCATAGTAAGCTGCTATGCGTTTCCAGAAAGTACTGGCTTTCTGCTCATTGCTGACGACAGGGTCCTTGTTGGTGTTTAGCCATGCGCTAATTAGCACCAGATCATCTGTGGGAGTCCATTTCTTTCTTTCTTTGCGTCATTTAGCTGAGTCTTCACAGAAGCTTGAGGTTTCAGTACATTGAGTACTGAACAGAGGGACTTGTGATGAAAAACTCCCATAATTAAAGGGTTCAGGAAGGACGGGATCTTGTTGACTGTTCAACAGGTCAACAAAATTTGTTGTCTGACTATAGGGATTCGTTGAATCCATTTAGTATTATGTGAGAGCAGAGAGGAAGAAGAAAAGATGTGTTTGAGGAAGAATAGAATGGGAGATCGTGTTTGAAGATGAAAAGAAAGAGAGAAAGCTACCGGATTTTATAAATGAAAAGAGCTACCGGTTGGCTTTTAATTGCCTTTACTCTAACAAATTTATTAGATTTGATTGCCTTAACTCTAACAAATTTATTACCAAGCAGACTCTCCTAACACGCATTAATCAGATTTGAGAGTTATCAGAAGCATTCATCACCACCACAACCACAATATAACAAGCATATTCACTACCCTAACCTAACTCTAACCATCACCTAACTCTAAGCATTTATTAACATAAGTAATGAGATCAAGTTTGCACACTAACCTAACCGAGAGGGGGTGATACGCCTCCAAGAGCTTGAAGAGTGGCGTTGAGATGACTTGAGAGCTACCGGTTTTGATACGCCTCCTGTGTTTCACTCCTCAAGTTCTCACTAATTTGTGCATTATGATCTTTTCCTCCTCGCATGATTCATCAATGTAAACCAAATTAGCAAAGCACACAGTGTAACAAAGAACCATATAATCAAAAACAAGTGTCTTCATATTCATAACACCTAATTAAATCACCTTTGAACTTTAGACATATGATCAATCAAAACCGATAGAGTCTGTTGGGAGACTTCTTCCTCTCCAGAATAGCCGATAGAGAAATCTTCCTCACACTACCTGATAAGAAAATAAAAAAGGGATTCACCTTTGAACTTTAGTCATATGATCAATCAAAACCCTAATAGAGATTAATACAAAGAAGGATGAGGTGAGAAAGTTAATTACTTCGGTAGTTGATCTGGAAGTTGAATAGATCGTGAGAGCCATCTGAAAGAGCGACGGAGTAGACCGACAAAGTCGTCGCCCTCTCCATCGTTCCTCTCACACCGAAGACGACAGAAGACGGAGTAGTCGTCGTCAAGTCTCCGAGAGTCGTCGATCGTGGTGGGTTTCCACCGTTCCTCTGACGGCGAAGATGAGAGAAGACAGAGGCGAAGATGAGAGAAGACAGAGGCGACGCCGTGAGTAGACCGAGAGAGTCGTCACCCTCTCCATCGTTCCTCTGACACCGAAGACTACAGAAGACGGAGGAGTCACCGTCAAGTCTCCGAGAGTCGTCGATCGTGGTGGGTTTCCACCGTTTCTCTGACGGCGAAGATGAGAGAAGACAGAGGCGACGCCGTGAGAACCGAGAGACTCGTCGATCGTGGTGGGTTGTCATCGTTGATCTGACAGTGAAGAGGATAGAAGACGGAGGAGAGGTCGACAGCATCGACAGAGTCGTCGATCGCTTGCGGAGAAAACGAGAACAGAAGAGAAAACGACAAACAAAATGAGAGAGAAAAAAAACAGAGGATGTTTCAGTCTGACACGTGGAAGAAAACACTCTTTAAATTCGGTTCCCAAAATGCCTAATCAAGGATTGATTATTTCCTTTTCTTTTACTTTACATTTAATTAAATGAGCTTATTTCATTAAAGACCCCCCTTAAGCACCAGCGATATTCATGGTCTTAGAGCATGATCATTGGAGGGTTTTTAGGGTAGGGTTCTTACCGGAATATAAGAACTCGTCTCTTAACTTTTAACTAAAAAAACTAAGAACTGGTTCTTAAATAAGAGTTTTAAGAGCCGGTTTTTAACTTTTTTTAGTTAAAAGTTAAGAGACAAATTCTTATATTCTTGTAAAAAACCCCCAATAATCATGTTCTTAGCTAGATGTGCTAGAGTTGCTATTTAAAATAGCAAACGATATCGGTATAGAAGTATATGTTAAAATAGCAAAATGTTTTTCTTTTCAATATAGTTTATGATGGAGATAAATAACAATGGAAAGACGTGAAAATGGATTTGCTACGTCTGGTGGTCAATCCGAGGACTTCACCAAAAAAATATAATGCACTAATCAGATATGTTTATAATTCTATTAATGAGGGCCTCATTAATGACAGGGAATTAATTGCAAGTGAGTTCATATAATTTAATATTTTAATTATTGAGTGTAGCAAAAATGCAAGAAAATAATTTTCCTACATGTTGATGAACCTGTTTTTGATCAAAATATAATTATAGTACTTTTTTTTTTTGGCCTATTTTGATGAAACTAAACTGTTAATTATAGCACTTATATTTTTCTTTGGTTTCAACAAATACACGTTGATAAATCTAAAATACGTACGTAAATGATAGTGCAATATGGTTTTAAAAAATCTTGGTTTTGATTGGTTGAATATATTAGGAGATTTTGGCTAAATAAATATTAAAAAAAAAAATGACATGGCATTGTAATTATATTAGAAAAGCAAGGACAAAGATTATGCTTTAGGTGATGATTGTTTCAATAGTTTCTAGTTTTAGTTTTTGGTTTTTAGATTTTAGTTTTTGGTTTTTAGATTTTGGATTTTGATTTTCAGCTTTTGGTTTTTGGTTTTTAGTTTCTAGATTTTGATTTTGGTTTTTGGTTATGCTGTATTTTTTTTTATTTTTCAAAACTTAATTAATACATTACTTTAAAATAATACAATAAATAGCAATAAAAATTTAGATTTACAATTAAAATATATCAAAATATTGATATTATTATTTAAAATAAAATACAACAACATATTTTAATTATTATATTAAAAATTATATTATAGAAAATATAAATAAAAAAATATAAAATTACACAAAAATAAAATTATTTAAAAGTTTGAAACTTCTAAGAAATTTTTCTTATATAAATTATTTTATTTTTTTTTAAACTTGAATAGCAAAAGTTTTCCTATATAAATATTATAAATTATAAAAAAATAAAAATACTCAAAATTTTGAAAATAATTATACATTTTTAAATTATTTATATTTTCTTAAAGATGAATGGCTATTTTTATTTTTCAGGATTAATACAATATATTGTATGAATAAATTATACATATTATTTTTTCTAATTTTTAGTTATTTTTAATGTGACTAATAATTATTAAAAACATTCAATTATTTTATTTATAGAAATTAATAACTAATTTTAAAAATTAATTAATATTATTTATAAAATATATAAATTTATTTTAGAGATATGAAACACAAATAAATTATTTCACATTACTATTCAAATGATATCTAAAGTACAAAAATTGTATGATAATTTCATCTTTATGAAAATATTATTTATTAAACTAATTAAAATGTAGTAGTTTCTTTAAAAAAAAAATCAAAATTCGTTTTTTTTTCATAAAAACTAACAAAAGTTGGTTTTTAGTTTTTCTTCATAAATTGGTTAAACTTTTGAAAAACTAGTTTCCCTAAATTTTAGGGAATCTATTTGTTGAAAATCTTGATTGACAAATAAAATGGTTTTTACAAAAACAAAAACTAAAAGCTAAAACTTGATTGGAAGAAAAATGGTTTTTGAGAAAACAAAAACCAAAAACTAATCTAAAAACTGAAAACAATCAACCTCTAATAGTATAGATGTATCCTTGATCAAAAAAATGAAAAATTTAAGATGTATCCCTTAATTTTCATACATACGCAATACTCTTTCCATTTTTTTTAAATGTATATTGTAAAGTTTTTCTATATATTAAAAATTTTAAATTATAATCATAAATCTATTGTTTTGTTAATTATTTCTATAATTATTAATCAGTCAAAATTTTATAAAGAATGTATTTGCCTCATCTAACATTATTTGTTTTTAAAATAAAATTAAGAAATATTACGTACAGTGTGAATCTTGTGTATTTGCTTATTATCGACTAGTTATCTGTCTCATGCGCTTTCTCAAGTCTTATCCACTATAAGTCTACGAATATACCTAATCTAGTTTAGTTACTAATTTAATATACATCAAACAAGAATGATTATAAAACTGATATAATTGCAACTTGCACCAACTGGTCAACTTGGTGAAGATCGCAAAATATGACTGTGGATATGCACATACTTACGTATAAACTTATATATTTATGCACTACAAGAAACGTCCATTGGGACGACTACCATGATAGTTTTTTCTGGGTTGAAGTCTTATAGTATACATAGTTATGACATTAACTAAAACAATACTAGGAATGATGACTAAGGAACGAAGAAAAATTATGTATTCTTTAATATTTCTAAAAAATATTTATTATTAATAATGAATAATTTTTCTTTTCCATTCTTCTTCGTTATTTTTGTTGTACAGAAATATAAAACATATTTGTTTTTGTTTTTGTTTTTGTTTTTTGTAAACGAAATGATTACATACCTAACTTCCGGGTAGGAGGTGCAGCCCACGGATAGATCTTCTCATGGATATTCAAATGAACTGAAATGCAGTAACTCATATCCGTGGAAGATGACCAGAAAAATGTAACTTAGTTTCGCGTAGCACGTGGATCGAAGCTGAAATATGGTGACATCCCAAGCTCTTTCTCTTATCATTTGACCACAACCTCCCAGTCTAAAACATATTTTTTCCCTGAATATGATAAGGAATAATAATTCATCTTCCTTCCTTGTTTGAACAACTCAACTCCGTTCTTATAATTTTATTCATGTCCATTTTTTTCCTATTTGTACATAATGTCCATGTGATTGTTACCAATGGGACCCACTATATCTATGATATTCATAGAAAAATAAAAATGGCACAGTTTTTTTATGTAACTTTAATGGCACAGATTTGGTTTACAAATTATAACTGATATATAACTAAAAGAGAAAAAGACAAAAATAGCACTAAATCAAGTTTTTGTTCCCAAACTAGCACTCAAAGTCAAAAGTCACAAAAATAGCACTTAATGTTTTATCAAAAGTCACAAACTTATGGTTTAGAGTTAAAGGGTGGGGTTTAGGATTTAGGGTTTAGGGTTTAGGGTTTAGGGTTTAGAGTTTAGGGTTTAGAGTTTAGAGTTTAGGGTTTAGGGTTTAGGGTTTAGGTTTAGAGTTTAAGGTTTAGGGTTTAGAGTTGAGAAATGAGGTTTTGGGGATAAGATTTCAAATTTTGAAAAATGAAAAAATTAAAATTTTCAAAGGATAAACTTAGAAATGTGCTATTTTGGTCATTTTAGTTTTGGAGTGCTATTTTTGTGATATAAACTTAGAAAAATGCTATTTTGGAGATTTGCCCTAACTAAAATCTAAAATACACATTTCAGATATACGTTTAATCATATATATATATATATATATAATTAATGTATATGTATACTTTTTCCAGGTATTTATCTCTTTAAGTGGAGTAATGCATTAATATTTAGGAAGGCCGTGTGGTACCACTCCACTCATGGCCGGAAAACAGCAGTACACTACCCTTATCTCGTTTAACTCCAATAAATAATTGAACATTATAAAACTATGTAAAATAGAATCAATTTCATTTCCCAACAAATACCATTTCCAAATTAATACGAATGCAAATTCCCGAAGCTTTAAAAAAGAGAAATTGCACCCTTTATACAACAAAAAAAACATAAATACAGTAACTAACTAAAACTCTCCTCTCTCTCCTACTTTCTCTTCCTATCTCTCTCTACTCTCTTTTCCAAAATCTAATTTTTCATTAATTTTGGTTATTTGATAAATAAACCCTTAAAAAAGAGATTTTTTCCTTCTACTTCTTCTTTCAAAATTATTAATGTACAGAACAGAATTATGGAATACCTACCCAAAAAATATTGTATGTTTTTGATTTATGATTTATGATTTATGATTTATTGGCAAAACAGCTACAGAGTCGAGAAACTATTTGATTTATTAAGAGCGTTTACTAATTACCTATCTTAATCCACAATTAATCTTAGATCAAATCATCATGCAACATTCAGTCCTTTGCGGACCAAAGTGAGATGTATATCATCTCTTATCTCTCACTACAAGACAAAACAATCACGAGAATACCTCTTTCCCTTCTCCAAAATCTAATCCTCCCATGGAGTCTCCTCCCGTCTTCTCCTCCTCCTCAGATCTCTCCTAAATTCACACACACAAAGCCATGTCTTACCTTCTTCGCTCCGAACCCGTCTCTCGGATCCACCCGGAGCCTCAGCCCTTAGACGACATCGACCACTTCGACCATCTCCCCGACTCTCTCCTCCTCCTCATCTTCGATAAAGTCGCCGACGTCAAAGATCTCGGCCGCTGCTGCATCGTCTCCCGCAGATTCCACTCCCTCGTCCCTTTCGTCGAGAACGTCCTCGTCCGCGTCGACTGCGTCATCTCCGACGACGACGATCGTCGCTTCTCGCTAAACACCGCATCGATCTCCGACGCCTCCGCCGGTGGCTCCTTCTCCGCCTTGTTCCGCCTCGTCTTTGCTCCGATCTTCAAGCCGTTTCAAGCGCTGGGACAGTTCCTAGGGCCGAGACGATCGTTATCGTCTCTCGAGGACGAGACTGATCAGAGCGGCGTCACGCACCACTCGCCGACGCAGGTTCTGAAAAACTTCGCCGAGATTCGGTTTCTGAGGATCGAACTGCCGACGGGGGAGCTGGGGATCGAAGACGGTATCTTGCTGAAGTGGAGAGCTGACTTCGGATCCACGCTTGATAACTGCATGATACTCGGCGCGTCTTCCGTGACTCGGTCGAGTTCAGATCTCGAGAGTCCTCTTCTTGATGACGACAATGGTAACATACCTGAGTCGTTCTACACTAACGGAGGACTTAAGCTCCGTGTTGTCTGGACGATCAGCTCATTAATCGCCGCCTCGGCTCGGCATTATCTTCTTCAACCGATCATAACCGAGCACAAGACGTTGGATCGTCTTGTTCTGTCTGACGCTGATGGGCAGGGTGTCCTGTCTATGAACCGAGAACAGCTTGAGGAGCTTAGGGTGACTCCTTTGTCCGCTTCTTCAGCTTCGAAGCGGACGCTTGTGCCGGCGTTGAACATGAGGCTGTGGTATGCGCCGCAGTTGGATTTACCTGATGGCACTGTTCTGACAGGTGCGACGTTGGTGGCTATTAGGCCGAGCGAGTCGAAGAAGGAAGTTTGTGATGCTTCTTGGTTGGCTGATGCATTTGAGGAACCGTTTGGGACCGCTGCGAGGATGTTGATCAAGAGGAGGACTTATTGTCTGGAGATGAACTCGTTTTGATTTGGGCACTACGACGGTTTCAGGTATAACACATTGTGACATCTTATGTTTTGTTATGCTTCTCTGCCTTGCTCGTTAGAACTAGAAATGATCTCAATTCAAACAAATTTGATCACCACTGAGATGATACAAGAATCAGTCTTGAGGGGTTATATTTTGTCTATATGTTCTTTGAATTGTTTTCATTTCGGTGATCATGTTAATGGACATGGGGATGGTGTTAACGTTGTTTATCAATGACGTTTTTACAGATAGGGAGAGCAAGCAAGTCCACGTATATTGGAGAATGAAGGAAAGAAAAGAGAAGAAACAAAAAGATCACAAATGTACTAAATTGCAACAACTCTCTGGCTTTTGATGCAAAGGAGTTTCCAATCGAATGATTCTTCTATAAGGGATGCAGGAGGATTAAGAAACTGAAGTACGCAAATTGTACATATACCGCTTGTAGAAGAAGAATGTGAATGAGCAAGAACATGTGTTTTTTGGTCTGTGTTTAAAGGCGTTGAAAGGACATGTTAGGATGGGAAGGAATTATGTTACATACGAGTTTGTAATAAATTATTTTCAGCTTTATTACGATGCCTCGATGTTTTTTTTTTTGCTTCTCATATCTCTGTTTTGATCTATGCACTCGTTTGACTTTGTGGTTTGCATGAACCGTATCAATCATCTCTAAACTGAAAAATGTAACCTAGAAGCTCCTTACTATGTAGTCAACAGAATGAGGATGACTAGACAAACCTTGGACCTTGGACCTTGGTCCCAGTTTTATGCAAATTACATGACAAATAAATGAAAACACAGAAAGATGAATATATTTGAGATAACAAAACAAACATTTTCGTTACATTAACACATTTTCTCATCAAACAACAACACATTCCTCGCAGTCTGAACAGGTTACACATCCACTCAGGGTTATGATTGCGATGGAAGATCAAAAGATAAGGTTCGGCCTGCACATACATCTGTCTTTCGTCAATTTCTTCCGCTGCATTTTTAATTTCAAGAAACATTTCACAGATCAGCTTTATATCTTGATGAAGGTATATATAATTACCAATCAAGATGTTAAAAACACATTATGAATCTTAAACAACTGAAGTCTGCAAGTAATGTATAAGCATTGGAGTGTAAACATTATATTCAGCCTTCACACAAAATAGTCTATGGAACTCGTTTGCTTAGCATGACAATTCCTTATTGCTAATGAAAATCCAACCTTGATGAGCCTGTAATCTGTACTATGCTGATGAAAGTCTTATTTTATTTGTGTATATAAAGCAGCTTCTTTAGTTCAGTGCTCACAATCTCAAACCAAAAAGTAAGCAAATTTAAGAAGAGATTAATAAACTGAGCTCTATTAGTTTGCTAATATGTTCATGTTGGCTAAGGCTAAAAATCAATTCAGAATTCAGCTTAAGAGAAGGAAACTCAATAATTCAAAGTTAAAATGTGTTTTATGCAATGTATCAATGTACTATAAAAGAGATCTAAAACGTGAGTGATGGCTCCGAAGTAAAAGGGGAGAGATCATGGGACAGCACTGAAGAGATGGGTTAGATTCCGACACACAGCATGTGGTGCCATTTCAGGAGGCCAGAGTTAAAAAAGAAAAAAAATTAAAACAATTTTCACAGTTAGCAATTTACCAGGCACAAACTTCCCATCTTTTGTCTGGAATTAAATATTTATAAAGGACAAAAGCTTCTTTGATTCTTTCACTAACAAAGTCTCTATCAAAAGAAATTTGATTCTTCCATACCAAATATTAAATGTCAACTAACTACTTTTTATCCAAAAACAGTTCAACTCACTTACATTTTCCCAACCTAAAATATTTTTCTGTATAAGATTCCTAAACACATATCTTATCAACTCAACCAAGACCATGAGTTCAAAATAATGATTTGTGCATGGTATGAATGAAACAAATGTGCATGGTATGAATGAAATAAATACATAAAAAGCAACAATCAGTAAAATAGGATTCAATTTGATTAAATTAGTTGTGACAATACGTGGTGAAGCAAAGAAAGTACAACAAGGTGGAACAAAAGTGATGCTGAGGAAGAAGGGAACCCAACATAGAACACATGAGGAGACAACACAGAGGATGAAGCCCTCTTTTCAAATTCATCCACATGCCATCAAATAACAATCTTAAAAAGTCATTACTTCGAGACACAAAAAAGGTTACGAAAATATGAAACCTTTTTAAAAAAAAAATTAAAGATAAGACTCAATGCCACCCCCGCCCCAATAAACCATCTTTCTTCTACGAAATCAAGAAACCGAAATGTATGACAAGGCAAACAACATGGTACTTTTACTAATTAAATCAATAATTATCTAAAATAGATAGAAGTACTAACCAAGATGGAACTAATGAAACTTTTCTTTACTATCTCCCATCCTTTCCTTTATCGTCGGAGCTCCGGTTTCCTTCGCCGTAATAGAGATATAACCGGCCGTCAAAAGTTGCTGGAAGCTGGTGATTATGGTGGTCAAGAGGAGGAGGTGTAGCTCTTTGATTAACGTTGTTGTTGTTGAGAAAGAGAGAGTGTGAATTGGACTGAAGGGTCCCCCTACTAGTGTAGCAACCTCCATTAACGGCGGCTGCTCCGGGAGAATCAGAAGAAGAGATTCCAAAGTTGTAATCCGGAACAAACGAGAAATGATTCTGATGATGGTTCAATGATGTCTCTTGTCGATGATTACTGTTGTTGTAGTGGTGTAGAGAGGAGGAGGAGGATGGGCTCGGTATGAGCTGAACCGGGGTGAAACAATCAGAAGAAGAACCACCGATCCAATTCCGGTTCGGTTCGTCAAAACCGCCGGTGAGAAGCTGAGTGAAAGAGCTTTGAGCATTTTGCAAGTCTTTGTCTTTGTCCGTCGCTGTTCTCTCTCTAGCTCTCTCTCTCGCTTTACCACGACTCTCTGTCCTCGACAAAGACAACAGCGAGCTCTCAGATGTGCCACTGCTACAAGCCGATTTAGACAGCGAGAGCGCCTGGTCGAAACTTGTGTTGATCGGAGGCAACTCGGAGATGGAGTCGGCAGCCGCGTTGATTAGCCATTCAACGGCTTTGCTGGGCTGGTCGAAGCCAAGACGGTCTTGGAGATCGTAGAACTGGATTGCTGTTGCGACGGAGAGACGTATCCTCCGGTCTCTAAGCCCTTTTGAGGTCAAGACTTTGCTGTGTCGGTCTTTGCCACCGGATGCTCGAGAAACCCTAATGATTCTTGAAGATGGATTGTTCCAGTCTCTCATCCCGTTTTTGTCGTTGTCTGAGGAGATTCTCTGTAGCTTTCTGCTTGTTTGTTGTTGTGCATCAATGTCGTCGTCGACCTCCATTGAAAGGCTACTCTCATGCTTTGAAGGTTTAGCTCAAAGCTCAAAGGATCCACCGGAGAAGAAGATATAGTCGGCGGTGAGAGACAAATGGACTCCAGCTAAAGCCCTAATTAAGCTCTCTCTCTCTCTCTCTCTCTTTCTTTTGTGTCTGAAGCGAAACAGTTGCAGAGCTATGATGATAGACCAAAAAAGCCTGAGTATGTTGCAGTGATGACTTTGCTGAATCTGTAAAAAAAGATGAGAGGAAGAAGATAATTAAAGTCACTGCTACTGAAAATACTGAGAATATATATATTTTTTATAGATAAAAAAATTCAGCAAATTTAATTTAATACATGTAGATCTGAAAGTCTATCTGTTAATATCCATGTTCATAGCATATAGCTTCTTATAGCTCAAGAGCCTTTTCAGAAACCCTAGATTTATTATTGTTGTTTTAAAAAAAAACAAAACAAAAAAGAACCTATACCTACAGGGAGACTGAGCTTTGGTCAATAGTCTTAGCAGAATAATAAATACACAGAAGAACAAGAAGATATTTGTTTTAGCCGAAGAAGAAGAAGAACAAAGACCAATTATTTTTGTTCTTGAAGCTACAAGCTTTGCCCTAATAATGAAAGTTGCAAAACAATCACAAACATATTAACATTAAATAAAGCATAGATTTAATTTTAAATAAATGCCAGTAAGCCCCAAAAAAAAACGAGTTTGCCTCAAAAATCACCAACAAAAGAAACTCACTTGGATAACAGGTGTCAACTGTCGAAGCTCACTGTAGAACAGCAATGGCGGCGAGGATGAAAAAATGAACTCTTCGGATTTTTTTGTCACGAGCTTATTCTCTCTCTCTCTCTTTGATAATATTCTCAGGCTAAGATCTCATCATTTTAAGCGTTTGAGTGTTGAGAAGATCCACAGATCTGAACATTATCAATTCAAAAAGGGTCATATAATATATAACATCAAATATTTGTTTCAGGGGTGTTTGAGGTAAAGGTTTAAGATGTTTTTTTCCAGGAAAATCAGCCAAGAAAGTGAAAGAAAAATAGCGAGAAATGGGAATTGGAGGGAGGCCTAAAGAGAGAGAAAGTATTATTACCTGTTAGAGAAAAAATATCCACAGTAGTATTCGGACAAGGGAAGACAAGTGCACCGTTCAGAGTATTTAGTACTTTTCTTTTGCTGTGTTTCTCCTTTTTACCCTTCTTTGTTTCTCTTTTTTACAAATCTGTCACTCATTGTTTACACATACAATCGGAATATGAACTATGTATACTGGTGTTTCAAAAAGAAGAACTATGTATACTGAAATGGTATAGGGTCGTTATAAAATCTTATTAGACAATAGCTAGGAATAAGCATATGGGTATATTCTCTTTGTTTGTGTATCTGCAGATGAAAGAAAAATAAGGAAATGTAAATGCATCTCATAATCTGTTAAGCCTAACAAGTAAACCGTTCATAAAAAGTCTAAAAAGGGTAGTTAATTACACTATATATATTTGTTGCATGTAGTTAACACTTGTGAATATTTATCCACTTGGAACGAAGATTGTTAATTATGTCCATCACATGTTTTTGAGTTTTGTGTGCAAGCCAAAATCAACATGTTCTAATTAACATATAATTTCAGTTCGATTCACTTAACCATGGGATAAACATAAATAATAAAAAGCTAATAAACAGTTTTTAATTAGAGTTATTCTTGGGTTCACCCCTAGGGTGAACCTTTAGGTTCACCAACCAATAAAAAATTGTCATTTTAAATCTAGTATCTTTTAATTAAGGAAACCAAATAACTTGCAAATTATATTATTTTTTCAAAATAAAATTTAAAAATAAATAAAAATAATATATAAAAAACGAATTCAAAAAAAAAAATGTTGTCAACAAAACACTAAACCCTAAGCTCTAATACTAAACCCTAAACTCAAATCCTAAACCCTAAATCTTTGGGTAAACCCTAAATCCTTGGGTAAACCCCTAAACCCTTGGAAAAACACTAAACATGTTGTCAACAAAACACTAAACCCTAAACTCTAATCCTAAACCCTAAACCCTTGGGAAAACCTTAAACCCTTGGGTAAACCCTAAACCCTTGGGTAAACCCTAAACCCTTAGGTAAACCCTAAACCCTTGGAAAAACACTAAACATTTGGATAAATTCTAAATTATAAATCTTAAACACTAAATTCTAAATCTTAAAAATAAATATTTTTTTTAAATAATATTTTTTTAGAACTATTGTTATTTTTATTTATTTAATTTTTTATTTTTTATTTTAAAAGCATAATATAATTTGACAAGTTATTTTGTTTCCTTAATTAAAAGATACTAGATCTAAAATGACAACTTTCTATTGGTTGGTGAACCTAAAGGTTCACCCTAGGGGGTGAACCCAAGAAAAAGTCTTTTAATTAAGTCGCCTGCGCTCATATGAAGATGTGAAAACGCAGGTCGATAACATTATATGTCTTTGTCAGCTCCTAACAATCAATATGAAAAGTTACCGATAATACACGGTGCTCAAACATACCAGTTCATATACACACTAGCGCTTTCAGTTTTAAATGCATAGGAGAAAGACTACTTCAATTCGTCTTTGAATTTTGGCTACGTGAGGTACATTGATGCATATATGATATATCTAGTGAATTTATACACTAAAGTTTCTTCGTTCACTACTATTGGTGGCTCTAATTAATCGGATAAATGTTGTTCTTTAATATAAATTCATTTATCATTTCATTTTCATTTTCATTTTGTGTATGTGCTTAAGTTAAAGCATCTCACACAAGTAGGAAGTTACAAACCTGCTCTGCATTAACTAATTGAAATACATTCCTATTTAGGGAAATGTTACGTTCTTATATATATAGTCACATGTCTTTAATGATGTGGATAAACTATAATTGTATAAATATTTGTGGGACTTTCATTATAAAAATGGGTTATAAGAAAACCTATGCAAAAAGAAGGTGATATTTGGGTTTCGGTGTGGTTAACAGAGCTAACGACGGGCTCGAGATTGTGATGCACGTGTCGTTGTCCAAAGCCATTTATTGATGCACATTCAGAACTTCACATCGAATTTCACCGTTTTGTTGCCAAAATACATGTTTTACTCTAATGTATCTCCATATGTTAACGTATTTTCGAATGTATATTATATAAACTTAATTGGTTTGTTTTTCCAAGTTAAGAATATGAAATAAATAATGCCTAAATGGTTCTAAAACCTCAATAACAGTTTACTTGGCCGTATTTGAATTTGTTTTGTTATTCTAATGCAAAGAGAGCAAAAGACCAATCGGAATTACTCAAGATTCAGGTACAACTTTGTTATCTCCATTTACACTCGTACTTGTCCCTTTGTCAGCTTCATGCTCAACAGCTAATAGCTCAAGATTTTATTTAAATGATTATTTTCAATAACTTGGAACGTACCATCCATGACCATAAGGATTCTTAACCGTTGACAATAAATAAACGAGACAATGTGTGTGTTTTACTGTGTGTCCATTAGTCCATATACATATATGTATCCATATATAATGAACATTATGGTTGTTTAAGTAGGCATGTGACTTATTATCCGGGGATCCTATCGGATATATGCTCCGGATCCGCTCCGAAAATAGAATATCCAGGGCCATATAGTAAAATATTGGATTCGTCAAAACCGAATCCAGATCCATATATCTTAATTTAGGTCTGGGCATCCGGATCCAGACTGGTATTTTTAAAATATATATATTTTTTTAATTTCGTTAATATTTATATTTGATATATTAATATTTATAATATTATACACATATATTTATAAATTTTGTATAAATATTTAATTTATGAACAAAACTTAGGTTCACTCCCTAGGACGAACCTTTAAATTCACCTCTCATTCTATGACCAATCAAAGTGCACGTAAATAATTAAATTAAAAATATTAAAATTATTTAAAAAAAAAAGAATAACGCAAATTTTAACGATACTGACGCCGCCAGCTAAACTTTAAACCCTAAATCTCAAATTTTAAACCTAAACTGTAGACCCTAAACCTAAACTCAATACCCTAAACCCAAATCCTAGACTCTAAACCGAAACCGTATATCCTAAACCCAAAACCTAGACTCTAAACCGAAACCGTATATCCTAAACCCAAAACCTAGACCCTAAACCCTAACCATAAACCCTAAACCCAAACCATATACCGTAAACCTAAATCCTAGACCTCAAACCCAAACCGTAAACCCTAAACCCAAACCCTATAGCGTCTAGGTTTAGGGTTTGGGTTTAGGGTTTACGGTTTGGGTTTAGAGTTTACGGTTTGGGTTTCAAATCTAGGATTTGGGTTTGGGGTATACGGTTTGGGTTTAGGGCTTAGGATTTGGATTTAGGGTATAGGGTTTGGATTTATGGTTTACAGTCTGGGTTTAGGGTATAGGATTTGGGTTTAAAGTATACGGATTGGGTTTAGGGTATAGAGTTTGGGTTTATGATTTAAGGTTTAGGGTTAAGAATTTAAGATTTAGGGTTTACAGTTTAGCTGGTGGCGTCAGCGTCGTTAAAATTGACGTTATTCCTTTTAGCTACTTTTAAATAAATTTTATACTTTTTATTTAATTATCTAAGTGACACTTTGATTGATCATAGAAGGTGCGGTGAATTTAAAGGTTCACTCTAAGGGGTGAACCTAAGTTTTGTTCTTAATTATGTATTACTTTTAGAATTTTAGTCTTTTAAAAAATATTTTATAATTTTTACGTATCCGGATTTGAATACCCACATATAATATCTAGATAGATATCCGAAATCCGGATCCGGATCAGGATACCCTAAATTTTCCGGATATTCGGATCCATCCCGGGTCTGCGTCTAAAGATACTCCTATAATACCCTCACAAGTAGAAGTCTCACTACAAGAAAACGTAGCAGTAACAACGGCGGTTTACGACGAAATTATTTCCTCGTAACTTTACATGGGCTTTACAACGCAATTACGACGAGACATTATTTCGTCGTAAACTCCATGGTAATTTACGACGAAAGGATTTCGTCGTAAAGTCAATGTAAGTTTACGACGAAAGTACGTGGAATGCGAAATAGTTGTAAACGTTACATCGACATTACAACGAATCATGTTACCGTTATATAAAGGTGAAAACGTGTATTCAATGTGCTTTAACTTACCTAAATTCGTTGTAAAGTCGTTGTAAATGGTCCATGTAAAATCCATGTAAAACTTTTCTTGTAAAATCATTGTTATATTTCTCTATATATATATGTCATTTCCCACAACTCTCTTCTTCACAACACACAACTCTCTTCCTCTCGAACCTGATGGCGTTTAGACTCTGTTCCTCATTCAGCCACCAATTACTATTTCGAAGATGACGATAAGGAACATGAGTCATTCGTCTGTCTGCCAATTCAGTGGAGCGACAAGGAGAAGTGGACGGAAGTGCAGTTGGTTTATACTTGAAAGGAACCTCCGACCATCGTCAAAGGTTCCTCTCAAGTACAAACCAGCTGCACTTCCGTCCACTTTCTCCTTGTCATTCCACTGAATTGGCAGACAGACGAACGACACAGGTTCCTTATCGTCGTCTTAGAAATAGTAACTGGTGGCTTAACAACGCAATTACGACGAAACCAACGAAACCAAATTTCGTCGTAAACGCCATGTAATATTACGACGCAAGTACGTCGAAAAGTAAACTTTACATCGACATTACAACGAATCATGTTACCGTTATATTTAGGTGAAAACGTGTATTCAATGTGCTTTAACTTACCTAATTTCGTCGTAAATTCGTTGTAAATAATATGTTAAAACCATGTAAAATCCATGTAAAATATTCCTTGTAAAATCGTTGTTATTTTTCAACTACCCAACTCGAAAATTTCTCTATATATATGTCATTTCCCACAACTCTCTTCCTCACAACACACAAACGGGAGAAAAAAAATCCGAAAAAAAATCAGAAAAAAAAAGATTTGAAAAAAAAATCTAAGAAAAAATGGCCGGTGGCGGTAGTATTTACGAGTTACGGAGTTGGATGTATTTGCACAAAGATTCCGACGGGAGGGTGACAAACGCATTTCTGAGCGGGCTAGAGACATTCATGCACCAGGCGGGCTGTACACCGATCACACAGGAAAGCGGTAAGATGTTCTGCCCCTGTCGGAAATGCAAGAATTCAAAATTTGCACGTAGTGAAACTGTATGGAAGCATTTAGTAAACAGAGGATTTACACCACAGTACTACATTTGGTATCAACATGGAGAGGGTTATGGGGGAAATGAAGCTAGTAGTAGTAATAATAATTTTGAGGATGGTCATCATAGTGAAGAACCGAATCATTTGCATAATGAATATAATTATCATCAAGATCATGAGCAGATGGTAGATCATGATAGGGTTCAAGATATGATTAGTGATGCATTTTTAGAAACAACTACAACAATAGCTGATGGAACTGGAAATGTAGAAGAACCTAATTTGGATGCAAAAAGGTTTTATGAAATGCTAGATGCTGCAAATCAACCAATCTACACTGGTTGTAGAGAAGGTCTCTCTAAATTGTCTCTAGCAGCTAGGATGATGAATATTAAAACGGATCATAATTTACCTGAGAATTGCATGGATGCATGGGCGGAGTTGTTTAAAGAGTATTTGCCAGAAGACAACGTGTCTGCTGAATCTTATTATGAGATTCAGAAATTGGTTTATAGTCTTGGGTTGCCTTCGGAGATGATTGATGTTTGCATCGACAACTGCATGATCTACTGGAAAGAAGATGACAAGTTAGAAGAGTGTCGATTCTGCAAAAAACCACGATTCAAACCGCAAGGCCGTGGGAGGAATAGGGTACCGTACCAAAGGATGTGGTACCTACCAATTACAGACAGATTGAAAAGATTATATCAATCTGAGAGGACTGCTGCATCGATGAGGTGGCATGCGGAACATGTCCAGAGAGATGGTGAGGTTGCACATCCATCAGACGCAAGAGCGTGGAAACATTTCAACAAGGTACACGCAGATTTTGCTACAAATATTCGGAATGTCTATCTTGGGTTATGCACCGATGGATTTTCTCCATTTGGAATGTCTGGTAGACAATATTCTTTGTGGCCAGTCATTCTTACGCCGTACAATTTACCGCCGGATATGTGCATGGAACAAGAATTTCTATTTTTGACCATATTAATCCCTGGGCCGAAGCATCCAAAACGGTCTCTTGATGTTTTTCTTCAACCGTTGATAGAAGAGCTAAAGCAATTGTGGTCAGAAGGGGTGTGGACGTACGATTGTTCCTTGAAAAACAATTTTACGATGCGAGCAGTTCTGCTGTGGACGATAAGTGATTTCCCTGCTTATGGGATGTTGTCTGGCTGGACAACACATGGAAGATTATCTTGTCCATATTGTCTTGGATCGACGGATGCTTTTCAACTGAAGAATGGTAGGAAGAGTTGTTGGTTTGACTGTCATCGTCGCTTTCTTCCACTTGCCCATCCGTACAGAAGAAATAAGACATTGTTTCGGCACAAAAAAATTGTCAGAGACGGTCCTCCTCCATATCTCACCGGCCAGCAGATCGAAGCAGACATTGATTATTACGGAGCTCAGGAAACAGTTAAAGTTGGAGGAAATTGGCATGTTCCTGGAAATATGCCTGATGGATATGGTGTGTCTCACAATTGGCATAAGAAGAGTATATTTTGGGAGCTACCCTATTGGAAGGATCTTCTCTTACGCCACAATCTGGATGTCATGCATATTGAGAAGAACTTTTTTGAGAACATCATGAATACATTACTTAACGTCCCTGGGAAGACAAAAGATAACAAAAAGTCAAGGATGGACTTACCTGATATTTGCTCAAGAAGTGAGTTACATATCAAGAGCAATGGAAACGTTCCTGTTCCCATCTTCCGGTTGTCATCAGAAGCCAAAACAACCTTGTTTGACTGGGTTGCATCAGAAGTTAAGTTTCCTGATGGTTATGTTTCAAATCTGTCAAAATGTGTTGAACGAGGTCAAAAGTTCTCCGGAATGAAGAGTCATGATTGTCATGTGTTTATGCAACGACTTCTTCCATTTGCTTTTGCCGAGCTCCTTCCAGCAAATGTCCATGAAGCACTTGCAGGTAATTATAAAACGTTAATATATATACATATGTTATGAAATGTTATTAATTTGATTACTTTTGCAATATACAGCCATCGGCGCTTTTTTCAGAGATCTCAGCACACGTACGTTCAAGGAAGAAGTCATCGAACAACTTCATCATAACATTCCGATCATATTGTGCAACCTGGAGAAGATATTTCCTCCTTCATTTTTTGACGTCATGGAGCATCTAGTTGTCCACCTACCATATGAAGCATTGCTTCGTGGACCTGTTCACAACGGATGGATGTATCCGTATGAGCGACAGATGAAACATTTGAAGGGGAAAGCAAGAAATCTTGCAAAGGTGGAAGGTTCAATAGTTGCGGGAAGTTTGACAGCCGAAACATCTAACTTCACATCATACTACTTTGCTCCAACTGTTCGTACGAGGAAAAGAGTTCCTAGAAGATATGATGATGGTGGAGTACCGACATCATATCCAATTGATGGTGTTCCTGACATTTTCTGCGAAATTGCAAGGTTTGGTGGTAAAACGAAAGAAGTATGGTGGTCATGTGAAGAGGATAAACATAGTGCCCACACTTATATTCTGCTCAACTGCGAGGATGCAATGACCCGTTACTTTGAAAGGTAAATATTTTTGTGAATGTTAATTATATGAATTGCAGTTAATTATGTATGACTTGATTATTTGTTTAATTTGCAGCATGTTTGTATCTCAAGTTGAAGAAGCAATACCAGGAATATCTGCAACTGATGTGGACACACGTAAAGATAAGCACTTTGTCAAGTGGTTAAAATCACAGGTACGTAATATATCTCATACATTGATTAATTAAGTAAGTGTTTTGATACTTCAATATTAATTAAGAATAACTGCTTTTTGCAGGTTGATTACGACGATCCTTATTATCCCGTATGGTTTCACGAATTGGTTCAAGGTCCAGTTGCAAAGGTCACCACATCACCTATGTATTTCACACGAGGATTTACCTTTCACACATACGAGTATGGGAGACATCGGGCAACGAGTAACTACGGAATATGTGTGAAAGGTGAAACGGACTTTTACGGGATCTTGCAGGAGATTATTGAAGTGGAATTTCCGGGGTTATTGAAGCTAAAATGCGTCCTCTTCAAATGTGAATGGTTCGATCCTGTTGTGAACCGAGGGATTCGGTATAACAAATTTGGTGTTGTGGATGTCAATTTTGGGAGAAGATACAACAAATTTGAGCCTTTCATTTTAGCTTCACAAGCCGAGCAAGTAAGCTTCCTTCCTTATCCTCGGCTTCGAACTTCCGGGATAAACTGGTTAGCTGCTATCAAAATTACACCTCGTGGACGCATTGTCGCTGGAGAAGAACCGCCCTTGCAAGAAGAAGACGCTATCAATGAAGTTGAGGTACCAGAACAACCAACTGATGAAATCCTTTTGATCGACCCGCAAAACTTTCAATATGAAGATATTCCCGAAGATGCGACAGATGAAGCACGTGAAGACGAGTTCGAGAGAAGCGACGATGATGATTGTAATGATAGTGATGAGAACGAAAACGATTTAGAGTGATGTAATATTGATGAGAACGAAAACGATTTAGAGTGATGTAATATATGTCTCTGATGTTGTATTTCTCTATTGTAACGTATGTTTAAAGAAATATTGTTTTTTTACCATCCTAATGTATGTGTAACAAATGTTGTTTTATATAATATGTATTTGTGTTAATTTTAAAAAAATTATTTGGAGTTTTAGGGTTTTAGAGTTTAAGTTGGAGAAAGAGCACAAAGTAGTAGAGAAGAAGAGATATGATGTTAGATGATATGTGACTTTGGGGTTTAGGGATTTCATTCTCGGTGTTTAGGGTTAAGCGTTGTAAAATCGTCGTAAACCGATTTTTCGACGTAATTTCGTCGTAAATGGAAAAACGCGGGCCTGGTAACTTCGTCGTAAACGTGGGCCTTGTAAATTCGTCGTAAACCAATGTTTCGACGTAATTTCGTCGTAAATCGAAAAACACGGGCCTGGTAACTTCGTCGTAAATTAAAAAACACGGGCCTGGTAACTTCGTCGTAATGTTACGAGGAAGTTACGAGGAAACCGTTTTTATATATATGGGAGAAGTCTTTCAGACGAGCACTGCTCGTATCTTCCTCCCTAACTCCTCTCCCCCTCTAAGGTAACTTTCTCTCTCTATCTTTTTTTTTTTTTATAGTTTAGGTTGTTAGTTTAGGTGATTAGTTTAGGGAATTAGTTTAGGTGATTAGTTAACGGAATTAGTTTAGATGATTAGTTTAGAAAATTATTTTAAACAATTCGTTTAGGATATATATTAATTTAATTTTTTTAAATTTTCTAGATGGCTCCTAGACCGAGACCAGCAGCTCCTGCACCTACGTATGCGGATTTGTTTGGCGATGGATCTTCCTCTAGCGGTCCATCGTCTTCTTCCGGGACAGTTCCAGACTCTCACACATCTCGGAGAGTTCCTTCGACCCCTCCTCCTCTTCCATCTCAGATGCCTCCCCCACGAGCTCCACCTGTCGCCCCGGATCAGCCTGCCCCACCGGCTGCAGTTCATCCCGATTTGCGGGTGCCAGCTCATGCACCATTCGCAAGATACACCGTCGAGGATTTGCTTGCCCAGCCCGGACGAGAGGGTTTACACGTTCTGGACCCCGATAGACCCCCGGGTACTTATTGGTAAGTACATAAAATTATTAATTTTAAATTTAAAATCTTTGATCAATTTTTTTAACAAATTTGTTATATTTGCAGGTTTGGGGCTAACAACCGTGTTAGCCGGAGCGTTTCAGAGACGATGAAGGGATATTATGACGGCCCTTATCCCAACTGGACCATGACTCCCGATCACGTCAAGACGACGTGGTTTAAATGTTTTGCGGTAATTATATTTACATATTATTAATATTTATATTGTTAATTAAATAATTATTTTTTTTTTTTCTAATCTTTTAAAATGTTTGTTTTTTCAGCAAAGGTGGAACTGGTCCGTAGGAATCACCGAGAGGGTGAAGAGCGAATTTATTGCAAAGGCGAAAACTCGTCTTTGCAACACCGTCTCCGATTGGAAGGACAAGTGGGAGATTTACGGCTATGAGGGGAAGCCGAGCGGGGTCACAAAGGAAGCATGGGATGGCCTCATCACCTATTGGAACGAACCCAGCTCCATCCGCAAAGCCAACTCCTGCTCCGCTTCCCGAAGAACGAGGGATAAAGATGGCCATTTGCCCATGGTTCATAGATCCGGCCAAAAACCCCATGCCGGAATTCGTCTCGAAGCTGTAAGTTTTATTTAAATTTATAATTTTCATTATTTTAAACTTGTATTTATTAATTATATTTAATTTATTTATTATTGTTGTTTATTAGTTGGAGAAGACGGGAGTTTTGCCATCTCTCTCGGACTTATTCAAGATGACTCACGCCTCACCAGATGGGGTTTTTGTGGATCCTGCATCCGAGAAACTCTTCAACGCTGTGGCGTCTCGGGTTGAAGAGCAAGAGACGCAACTTACCCAACAGTCTGCAGATGGATTACCCGTCAAGTTGTCAACCGTAGAGGTCGACCGGATCTTCGAGGAGGTAAAATTTAATAATTTTAATTTTTTTTCTTTATTTTATTATTAACTCTAAATACGGTTTTATATATATACATATAGGTGGCTCCTAGAAAGAAGGGAAGGACGGTTGGAATAGGTTCCGTTAACGAAGTTGCAAGGGCGACTTCGTCATACTATTCGAGACGGGACCAGGACAACGACCGGATGCAGGCTCGCATGGATACCCAGCAGCAGCGTTTGGACTCTCTCGAGGGTTTGCTGGATGTGATGGCGGTGGGAAATCCAACTTTGCAGAGAGCTTTGGCGGAGAGACGAGCAGCTCTCGGGATGAGCCAGCCGGATCCCGAAGCAGGAACGTCTACAGACCCGAACCCCTCAGCCAACTACTTCGATGACCATGATGTTGGCCTTTAGTTTCCTTTTTTAATTTCTTTTGTTTTGTATAAAAAATATAAATTCTATTTAATTAATGAATTTATAGTTTTTTTAAAAAAATTATTTGGTTTCATATTTAATTTTATTTCAAATATTTTAAATTTTAAAATTATTGTTTTATAAAATTTATATAATTATTATAATTAATTAATATTTTAAATATGGAGATGTAAATTCGTTGTAAAATTCCACGTTAAGTCCTCGTAACGTTTACGAGGAATTTACATGAAGTCGTTGTAAAGTCTTCGTAAAATTTACATCGACTTTACGTGGAAGCCTTACGTGGCTTTTACAACGAACTATTACGAGGTATTTACATCGTCATTTACGAGGGCATTACGACGAATAGTTTCCTTCCGCTTTACGAGGAATTGACTTCCTCGTAAACGTAACTAGGACTTTACGACGAAACCTCCGTTACGACGAGCGTTTAACAACGAAACGCGTATCGATGTTAATTCGTCGTAAAGCCCCTATTACGACGAATTTACAACGAATACCGCCCTCGTAAAAAATATGTTTTCTTGTAGTGTCTATCTTATTATTTATGAAGTGATTTTGTTGATTTGTCATGTTCTCCAAGATTTTAATTAATTTGTTTATTTGTCATATTTTTATTAGGTTTTAGCTAAATCATTGATTTATTATTTATTTTTAGCGAAGTCACTAATTTATTAATTTTAAAAAATACCCTTAATGAATCTTATATATGTTAAAAAAGAATTTTATTTTAATAATATTAAATTTATATGTTATATATTAAAAATTTAGTTAGTTTTTTTTATTTGTCATATTTTTATTAGGTTTTAGATTTTTAGCTAGGTTATTGATTTATTATTATTTTCTAACTGATTCGCTAATTTTTTTAATTAAAACAATATAATACCCTTGATGAATTTTATATATAAATAAAACAAATTTTATTTCAATCATAAAAAATTTATATGTTATATTAAATATTAAATAATAGATTCTGAGTAATAAAATAAAATTATCAAAAATTAAAAAAATAAGATATTCTTATATATTGTGTTACTATCTGAAACAATATTTTTATTATAAAAGTTAAAAATTAAGATACAAAATAAATTATAATTAAATATTAGTCAGCAAAAAACACTTATATAAAGATATTTTCTAAACTATTTTTAGATATGAGTGTTTAAAAAATTTAACGCAATAATAAGCATATATTTTGATAAAAAATATTTGACATATATAAATATTTTGATGTTTGATTTAACCACCTGAAAACATAAATAATAACTTATTATGCTGGTTTTAGATTAATAAGACATAAACTTATAAGTATTGATAAGAAAATTATGCCGGCACATGCGGACAAAACACCTAGTTGAATAGTGAAACGCCACACTGTTGAGCAAGTAAACCGAAGTTAAAATCATTAAGATACCAAAATTCAAAGCTTATCTATATGTTATGACATAAGTTGTGTGTTTTCTGTTTTGAAAATTAGAATAGCATTCCTCAACTTATCAATGATATTTTGAAGGAATAAAAAACACAACTTATGTCATAACATATGTCAGAGACGCATAGGCCACATATTTAGAGAGTAGTATCTCAGACTATATGTTGACCTGACCCAATATTGAATCCATCTTCCCCACAAGTAGAACCTTTTTTTCTTGGAGCCACAAATTTGTTCAAGAAACCCCTAGCCTCTTATCTCCTTCGTTATATATAATATCAATACACTAGGGGTATTCCGTCGCGTATTTCGGACGTTGTTTTCTCTTTTAAATTCCATTAGTTTCATTTTCATATGTTAGTTGTTAGTCCAATTGAGTCTGAATTATTAATTCTTGTCAATTTAAATTTGAGGGTTGTGAACTAATTATTGATTTTATGAGTACATGTTAGTAGATTTTATGATGTCATGTCAATGCGTTTCTGATTCTTGCTGAGTGAATATGATAAATTTTTTTACTTATGGGTTAGATGCAGTTTTTTGGTTTACGTATGTATTAAAGATTTTATTTATTTCTTTAATTTTAGGAGTCAGTACAGAAGAAAATAATAATTTATTTTAAAAGTAAAGGAATAAATAAATTAAAGATTTTTTTTATTCACGATAGAAGAAATGTAAAATCCGGTTTGTCTTTAAAAAGCAAAGGAAACAATGACATATTTTATTTGGATCTATTAGCAATGTAATCAACAAATTTCTCATGCATAGATGATTTATGTTTTGGAGGTCGCAACTTCTGGGGGGTTTGAGTCTGGCCATATTCTTTAGATATATGTCCTCCGGCTGAATATGATAGACAATGAGGGGTTTTTTTTTCCTCCAGCAACGCTTGGACGTAAGTAGTGTGTGTTCCCAGAAAGAAGCATTATCCCGACCTCCAGCCAAGAGCACGACAAATGAGATAATATGGTCCCCACACAACCCCAACCAAAGAAGTTGTTACAGAATAAACTTGTATCTCAGTTTTTCAAAACACTCAAATTAGGTTAAATTCTTTAGTTTACACGTTGAGCAATACAAAGGATTGAATTTGTTTTGTATTATTATTAGATGGCATTAGCGAAAGTAGGTTATTTGTTTACTGAAAATTTTGCTGAGAATTAAAAGAACAAAATATTCTAAATAAATGCAACAACAAAAAAAGAAAGAAAGAAAGAAATTTTCTCTATCTATCCAAAAGGTATTCACTCTTGTTGTCTCAGAGTTGCTCTTTGAGCTTTTATTACATCAAATTTGCTCTGTAAATTTTTCCTTTGGTTAAACTCACGGAACAGTTTGATGATATGAAGTTTCTTTCTATTCAGATTGAGTTTGATTCTTGTGGTTCCAGTACCCAGTTTGTGGTTCGGGTCGAGAGCTTCAATGGCCTGTAGAGAGATGATTACATTGTGTAAAGAGTAAAGCTCCTTCAACATGTTCTACAGAAGAAGAGTTGGTCCTAAACATTTACCTGAAGCAGGCTTCACACAAAGTGTATAGTGGCTCTTGCGGAACCTGTATGGAGATAGTGAAGCCCTTTAGCGCATATCTCAAGCTTTTGTCTCCAGCGTTCAGATGGTCCTTAAGCGTTCCCTTTTCCATACTCATACACAACGATCATCTTGCTGTCCTCGTTGCAATGCCTTATTAAAGAAACAAAATGCATGCGTCTGAACTGAGACAACATTTTGATCTATGTCCTGAATTTCTTCGATGTGAAGCTATATCGATCTGATTACTATTTTTGTGTTTGAATTTTTTTTAAAAAGACATTACATTCTGTATTTGGAGATACTCACGGTAGAAACAAATTGATTGATTCTGGTGAGATACCATGTAATAAGAAAGCTTTCTTTCCTCGTTTGCACTTTATCTCAGGAACGCTGCATCAAAACAAAAGAGGACCGTTCGATCCAATTAATATTTTTAATATATTCAGTCATCAGTGCAAGAGCAGAGAAGTTGGTTTCAAACCTTTGGATATGGCACCAACGCAAGTGAAAGTAATTGTTGGTCAAGAAACGCACTAACATATGGGTTACGTGAAAGTGGTCACCTGTGGGGCGATATGATATAAGCATTTAGCTCAGACAGTGTTAACGTTTCGATCTTCTTAACACCACCATACCGAGACCAACCTTGTGGTGACTAACTCTGTACATGATTTATAACATGAAGACATGGAAATTATTTTCACAGTAACAAAGGCTATAACTCCTTACATTGTGAGATAACTTTGGCTGGCAACACTCTCATGGTCAAAAAAGAAATGTGTTCCTGGGGTAGCATTTTGAAAAAAAAAGGTCTAAAATAACAGATGAGTGTTAGAAATGGTTACCTCCAACTAATTTAGGGTTGATATTGGTGGCTACAGCGACCTTTGGTTCCACACCTGACATTACTAATTCCCAAGGTTTTGAAAACCGGACCGGACCGGCCGGTCGGACCGGTTCGACCGTGACTCGTTAAGTAAGCCGAGTCCGGTTCGGTTCGGTTCAAAACCCGGATTAGATAAAAACCAGAAAAATCGGTTCAGAACCGGCGAAACCAGTAACCCGGGTCGACACTAAAATCCGGTTCTAGTACATTTTAAATTTTAATTAGGGTTTTATATTAGCCTAATCCTTGATAATACTTAATAGCCGTCCTTTTTTTAATAATTTCTCCAAAAAAACCCCAAACATCTTCTCTTTGTCTCTCGTACACCATCCTCTCATCATCTGAATTTTCCATGGTTATAAGATTTTGGGACTGCACAATTGTAAGAAAAAGTAAATATCGTTTGATTCACTGATTCTCTTTAACCGCAAGATTTGATATAACAATATTAATGTATTATTCTTTTGTTCAACGTTCAGTACATCAAAAAGATGACATAGCTTGGAGACATGTAACAGAACGCACTGAGCAGAATGGAAAGAGAAATTTGATTTGTGACTTTTGTCGGAAAGAGAGCGGAGGTGGAGGCATTAAGATGAAATGATACCACTGAATAAGTTTGAGATATTTTATCATTCTTCAACAGATTTTTTTAAATTTAATTTGTCATGTATTCATTTAGTTCATTATGTATTCAAGATTCAGTTGTTCTATTTCTATTTTTGATACTATTTATAGATATTATTCATTAGATGATTATATATATATATAATAAATAAAAAACCCGGCTCGACCGGTTGAACCGGTCAGACCAGTGAACCAGTGAGTACGCCGAGTCGGTATCCGGTCCGGTTTTTAAAACATTGCTAATTCCTCATCGGAGCTCCGCAAGGTTGTCGAATACACTTATGCATGCGATTCTGTCACAGTCGGATGTTAAAAATTAAATGTCATTTTGCAACCTTATAGCTTCCACCTTTCCACAGATGAAAATAGCAAAAAATGTAGAGAAAATTGAATAAAAATTAATACCACTACACAAAGTTATAGATTTTTATCATGACATTCATCACATAATAAAATGTTTTTAAAGTTTGATACAGAGAAAACTAAGGGTTAAGAGAAAGTGTTTTCCTTTACCAAGCTTCTTCCTCTGCTCTGTACCAAAGATAAATAAAGTTGTATATATTAAATTGGAGCCACAGTTCCTAAAATTAGATATCTCAGAATAGCAGGAAGTAGTCAACAACACAGAGAATGAACATTTTCCTTAACCACACACAGACTTAGTACTTCAGGGAAGCCTGTTAACTAAACCTGAAGATGTAAGCTAGATGTCATGTAAACGATGTATATTGTGCGCGACCTGTGTACGACTAAGATCATGTGAACCAAAGTAGGATAGTCATGAATCAATCAGCTCACCGTAAACAAAAAACGACTAAGATCATGTGATGGAAAATAAGTCATAGCAAAATACTAACAAAGAAACATGTTAGTTTATCTGAAAACTTGAGTTTTTTTCTTGGATGCAGTCAGAACCTCGTAAGAACAACTAAAATCTAGTCAATTCAACAACAAAAATACCGTTAATAAACACCAAAAACAAAAAAAAAAATATAATTATGGAGAAATCAAACGGAATAAAGTGATGCGTTTTACTACATATGTAGAACGAATGAGCTTGGATATCCCATTGACTACCAAAAACTCATCATAGGAATCAAACTCCACAGAGAAAATAAAATAAAAATCAAACTGCAAAAAAGGACTACAGTTTCTAAAATCCAAAAAAAAAAAAAAAAAAAAATGGAGTTAATAAATTAACTGAACATGCAAGATAGATTAATAGCCAAATTAGATTCTCTTGTCCTGCACATACCCTATTACAATATTGAAAGCAGATCAAGTACAGTGGAGAAGCCGCACCTTTTGCTGGTTTCTCAAATCGCAGGCTAATATATGTCTTCGCTTATTTCCATACAAAAAAAAGAAAAACCATAGAGAACTCAATCAGTTAGAAGTAATCACCATGAGCATAGCCTAAAAATCAACACAAAAATGACAGGGAAATCAATTCTACAAAATCAGTAGATAATATTTACTCAATACCCAGGTAAAAAAGAAAGGGATACATCATGAAGACATACTATCTGCCATTTCACTTTCTTCAACTTCCTGAAGAGCCGTAGCGTAAGCTTCATCATCTGAATAAGCTTCAAAGAATACCATTCGCCTCCCATCTTGGAATTGAGCACAAACACAGGAAAGGGTTTCGATGGAAGGAGGATTGTAGAGTGGATCTATTGTCGGATTTCTAGTTAGGGCTTTAAGGAAATCAAAGTGAGAGACCGTTCGGAAGGAGATAAGCGAGGTGATGGAGATTAATGGTTTGATTAATGTGGAGCAGAGACGAAAACTGAAACGTTACACTGGCTTTGATCGGAGTTTGAATCATGAGATCCAAAGAGGCACAACAAATGGTCAAGAAGCTTAGTTAAAAGATTAGTGACACGTGGCTGTTTTTGCCCCATGCTCTGATGCTGATGTGGAAGTGTGAGAAGACAGATATGTCAACTTTATTTATAAAGATGTTTACATTTTATAGTATCCAAATTTGTTATTTGCCCACATTGATTTGTATGTCCAGCACTTGGTTGTACTAGCTGATGAAGAGTAACCCTGACAAAAGAGAGTGGACAGAATCGAGAAAACGAATACTTTAAAAGGCCATGTATCAAAACAGGCCCACTACAGAAAAAGAACCCTAGGGACTAAATACATAAACTCCATTAGCACAGCTACTCCTTTTCGCCTCCGTCGCTCATCCTCAAGTCCCCCTTGTAATTCAGGTTTGTTCATCTCTTTCGATCCGAAAGTATACATGTCTTTGTAAAAATATCTATCAAACATAACACTAGATCAACGAGCGTTGTTCGGTCTCTTTCCTTATACCAGTTGATGTCTTAGTGAATCGGGAATCATATTATTGTATCAATATAAAGTTACGTTTTTTTTTAATTGCTGAATCTTTGTGGGTTTTAAGCAGTTGATCTGTTGTGATCTGCTTTGTATCCAGTGAAAAAGGTTCGAGCTTTAGAGAATAATGGCTGCCTTCCCCAACCTTAACTCTGACGCTGGATTGAAGAAGCTCGACGAGCATCTTCTCACTCGCAGTTACATCACTGGGTATGTTGTGAACATATCTAATGATACGTTTAGATCGTAAAGTCTCCACCTTTTTGCGAACTATAAGAGTAACAATTCGTTTCCTTTGTGTTAACAGGTACCAGGCTTCCAAGGATGATATCACTGTCTTTACTGCTCTTGATAAGCCACCAACCTCACAGTATGTGAACGCTTCTCGTTGGTACAACCACATCGATGCCCTCTTGAGGATCTCGTAAGTTCCATCGTTGTTCCCACTTGTGTTTTAGATTTCCAGTCTGGACTTGTCTTAATGTTTGTGTCTTTATGTATAGTGGTGTGTCTGCTGAAGGAAGCGGTGTCATTGTTGAGGGATCAGCCCCAGTTGTGGAAGAGGCTGTTGCTACTCCCCCTGCAGCTGATTCTAAGGTACTTGAGACTGTTTCTGTTCTCTGTCTCATAATGTCTCTTTGTGATTGTAAATCAGTGAGCCTCATTGTAGGATGCTGCTGATGAAGAGGATGATGATGATGTTGACCTTTTCGGAGAGGAGACCGAGGAGGAAAAGAAGGCTGCTGAGGAGAGAGCCGCTTCTGTGAAAGCATCAACAAAGAAGAAGGAATGTAAGTTTTTGTTTTGTCATTACACTTGTGGTTTGGTTACATAAGATGGTATGTCTTGGATTCTAATTGGTTTCTGTTTTTTTTTTTCTCTTCATTAGCTGGAAAGTCATCGGTTTTGATTGATATCAAGCCGTGGGATGATGAGACTGACATGAAGAAGCTAGAGGAAGCTGTGAGATCCATCCAGATGGAAGGATTATTCTGGGGTGCGTCCAAGCTTGTCCCGGTTGGTTATGGTATCAAGAAGCTGCAGATCATGTGCACCATTGTTGACGACCTTGTGTCCGTTGACACCATGATTGAAGAGCAGCTCACCGTCGAACCAATCAATGAGTTTGTCCAGAGCTGTGACATTGTTGCTTTCAACAAAATCTGTGAGTTTCTTGAATCCTTTCCTTAATTCTTTAAAAGCTACGATTTGTTTAATAAGCTGTGTAATTAACTCACTGTTGAATGTTAATGTAGGAGGATTGCTTTGCTTCAAGGAAGCGCTCGTGCAATCTGATTATTGTTTCCAAGTTTCTTGTGGACTCATGTTTTTGATTTTGCTATGGTTTGCCGTATCTTCTGTTTAATTTTGATATTTAATGAAGAAGACAATTTTTGTTATTTGCTTGTAGTTTCTACTTTCCAACAAATGTCAAATGAGTTGAGTTTACTAAACTAGATACAATATCCACGCCAGGGGAGTAATATAAATTTGGTTTAGTAATTCATTAAAATGGAAAAATGGAACAGACGGTACTGTGTACACAGCCTCACCAGAGCATCTCTAGAAAGACGTAGTAGTGATCTGAGGAATAGCTTGAAGATAAAAAGAAACCTCTGAAGGGTTTTTATAGTTTGTCATGGTACCTTTTTATCTGTAAGAGTGATAAAATTGGTTATATTTTGGTTTCTTATGTATCCACAAAAGCACATGAAAGCCTAGTTTACTCTACACGCAAAGTAATGTAATAGTTTCAGTTCTTGTGTTATCTATCAGTCAAGAATTCAAAGTAACACAACGCATATAACGAGAGTCCTTTAGAGTGACAAGTCACACACATTCAAAGTCCAAACAAACAACAACAAATAGTTTGAGTTTACAATATTTTTTTTGACAGCAATAAGAACAAACAAAAACATCATAACGAATCTCTTTAATAACCAAGTTCTTGTTGTAACAAAAGGAAAAATCCCCACTAATTAAAAAAATAATCCCGGAAAGACCACACAACATTCTTTACATAACTAGAGATATCAAATGAGCAGGTTGGGCACATTTGAGCATGTTTATATGGACGTGCCTTTTATTGCTTGACAGTTTTGGTCAACACCCAAATAAGATTATGTCCAATTCAAATAACACCATATCCGAAAAGGACCATAATCAGTTGGACTGCCCGTATGGTCCAAACACCTATTTAGTATAATTAACCTATTTTTTATTGTAAAAGATGGAAATATACTAAATTTCATATATATCATAGGCTTAAACTTTATTATTTTGGAATTTGAATTTTTACGAGAAAATTTGATTTTGAGATTTTTGTGATTTTGATGAAAAATATGACTTTCGGTTTTCGGAAAACGTGATTTTGCGGTTTTGACCGAGAAAATGTAATTTTAACGGAAAATTGCGATTTTACAGTTTTAGCTGAAAAACACGATTTTATGGTTTTGATGGGGAAAATACAATTTTTACGGGAAAATACGATTTTTCGGTTTTGGCGAAAACTCGATTTTATGATTTTGATAAGACAAATTAAAATTGTAATTTTTTTTCCTAATTTCCTAAACCTAGATATTTTAGCTATTTGGACTGCCCAATGTCCAAATGGTCTTGCCCGGTTTTGTCCATGAGCCCAATTGGACACGGCCGTCCATCGACAACCCGCCCATTTGACATCCCTATATAGGGGTGGGCATTTTACCCGATATCCAAAGCCGCACTTGAACCCGATCCGAAAAACCCGAACCGAAATCCGAACCGAAGTAGCAAAATATCCAAACGGGTATTGAATTAGGAGAGATTGGATATCCGAACTCGAATAGATATCCGAAGATAACCGAACATATGTATAATTAACCTTATATTTCTAGTTTACATCTCTCATTTTATGTAAAATATTTATATTGATACTACACATACTTTAAGTTTATATGATATACATACAATTACGGAGAAAATGATTTCTTACTCAATTAAAATGCATGTCAATTTTTTTTTTTCAAGCATTACAAAAAGTTACATCCAAAATTTATAAACAATAACCAAATTAATGTCTTTTTAGTTTCAAAATGTTATGTCTAAATCTATTAACCAATCAATCTATTAAAAATAAAAAAATAGTTAAGCGAAAATTATATTTTTAAATACAAGAAATTTGAGAAATGAAAAAAATTAACTTTTTTTTTCAAAATCTAAATATCCGAACCTGATCCGAAATAACCGAATCCGAACTAAAAATACCCGAACCCGACCCAAAGTATAGAAATACCCGAACCCGACCCGAAATATAGAAATAACCGAATGCGAACTAAAAATACCCGAACCCGACCCGAAGTACAGAAATACCCGAACGGGTTCTACACCTCTGTACCAAAATACCCGAAAATCCGAAATATCCGACCCGAACCCGAACCCGAATGGGTACCCGAGCGCCCACCCCTATCCTTTATACATAACGTCTTAATAAGATATTTTCCTATTTGTAATTATTTTGTTGTACAAGAATTTCCTTCCTAAGATTTCCTTTTTGCATGTATTAGAAATGTATAAATACCTTTCTCTAGAGGTGAAAGAGAAATAATACACAACATTCTTTACCTCGATCGATATTACACCTTGTATCCCAGGTTTGTTGTTGTTCTTCCTCAGTTTATTTCGTTTGATAAATCGCTCTTATTGATTAGGAACCCTAGATCAAGGTGTCTTCTTCCTTTCCTTCACTTATGTCCTAGTAATTCGTTGTTTCTTATGCATAGTTAGGGTTTTAGTAGTTGATATGTTTTGTTCTGCTTTTATATATCAGTGAAAAGATTTGCGCTTCAGAAATAATGGCGGCTATCCCCGAGCTTAAAGAAGCTTGACGATTATCTTCTCACTCGCAATTACCTTACAGGGTAAGTTGTCTTGCATATTATAATAAGAATAGATCATAAATCTCTTAACCTCTTAAGAACAATAAAAGTAACAACTAGTTTCCTTTGTCTATGTTTCAAATCCCCCATCTTCACAGTATGTGAACTCATCTCGCTTGTACAACCACATTGTTGCCCTCTCGAGGACCTCGTAAGCTCTTATCATTGTCTTGTATTGTTTATCAGATGTTCTTGTTTGGATTCTTCTAATAATTTTATTTCCTTATATAACTTGTCTCTCTATTTATAGTGGTGTCTCTGATGAAAGAAGTGGGGTCAGTGTTTTTGGATCATCCCCAATCACAGACGGGGCCGTTGCTACTCTCCCTGCAGCTGATTCGAAGGTACTCTATATTGTTTCTATTTACTTTTCTTATAATGTCTTTTTTTTTTTAATATATTTTATATATCAGGGAGACTAATAGATATGTGCTTAATTGTAGGATTTTGATAGTAATGAAGAGGGTGACGATGATGTTGACCTTTTTGGAGAGGAGACGGAAGAGGAAAAGAAGACAACTGAAGAGAGATCAGTTTCTGTCAAGGCATCTACAAAGAAGAAGGAATGTAAGTTTGGTTTTGTCTTTATACTTGTGATTTACTTAAGATGGTATGTCTTGGATTCTAATCGATTTATGTTTGTCTTTATCAGCTGGGAAGTCATCAGTTTTGATTGATATCAAGCCTTGGGATGATGAGACTGACATGAAGAAGCTAGAGGAAGCTGTGAGATCCATTCTGATGGAAGGACTATTTTGGGGAGCATCAAAGCTTGTCCCGGTTGGTTATGGAATCAAGAAGTTGCAGATCATGTGCACCATAGTTGACGACCTTGTGTCTGTTGACACCATGATTGAAGAGCAGCTCACGGTCGAACCAATCAATGAGTACGTCCAGAGTTGCGACATTGTTGCCTTCAACAAGACTTGAAAGAAGTCTCTCTGTGTTTATGCAGTCTGGTTCTTAGTCTATATTTTGATTTACTATTGCTTTTGCGTTATTTTTCATGAAGTTGTATTCCATCTAATCTCAAATACAAGTTGAAGTTACTATACTAGATATATATATCCGTAGGAAGAATATAAAATTGTTTTAATGAAAATTATCACAACTGTTTAAGATATATATATATATGTGTCAACAACATAAAATGCTACATAAACAAACTTATCTTAAAGGTGTTTGATTGATAACTTTGGGCCCTGTTCCCTCGATTCTCAATGAACAACCATTATCTTTCGTTTTCCTCGGGCACTTGTGTAGATGGTGTGTTTATGGTGAAGCAACTTTCTTCAAGAAGAAGGGCAACAGAACCCTGGATTCCCTTCAAAAGATTTGAGATGAGAGAAGAGAGTTAAGTCAACTGGGTTGCTTATTCTTACGAAAGAGAGGCCGAGAGTATGGAGATCAACTAACTTTTGAAAGTAGGAATCATCTCTGCTCCAAAAATGGTTAGTCACTTAGTCCCAAGGTCTAAAGTCTAGAGCTTATAAAAAGAACTCTCAAGGTTATTTCAAATGAACCAGTGAGGTGATTGTTACTCAAAGCAAGGGGAGAAGAACAGAAGATTATGACTCCAGAGAAGTGATTAAAAGAAATGTTGAAAGGTTCTGTAAAGATGGGGATACATTACAGGTGAGCTTGTTGGGTTTAGTTAGGTTTCAGCACTGCACCATCTTCCTTCGCAAGCAAAATTTGCAAAGCGATAAAAATAAATAAACTAAACACTTGAAAATTTTGAATTATATAGTTGGGAACTATTCAACGAAAGTATCTTCAAAAGTAAAGAAAATCATGATCAAAACTTTCAACTTTAAGAGAAAAAAAAAAAAAAGAGACTGATTTGTGAACTCTTCTGTCTGGCATTAAGATTCAATATCAGAATCAGAAGAGAGATAATCATCTGCCTTAAGACTTGGAATAGAATCATCATCAGATTCATCCAAGGACTCTCGTTTCTTAACAACTACTGCTTCCTCCATGATACTATCCTTAACCGCTAAACCCTCTCCCTCTCGAGTCTCGCTCACTACTTGTCGATAAACTTCTTCCGGAACCATATCATCTCTTTCTGACACATGTCCTAGAGATTCCTTAGGTGATTCAGGAACCTTCTTACGCACATCAGCTTGTTGAACATTCTCTGATCCAACAATATCTGTATGATCTTGGCCACTCAGAGAATCCACAGTGGCTAAATCGTTCCCACGTTTCAATCTTTTAGCCTCTTGGAGAGGTGAAATAGAGTCAACATTCCTCAGAATCTCGTTGTTAGAGGGAACATCCACGTTTGCCGTCCATTCCTTGAATAGATTATCACCATTATTCAGATTAGGTGTGTTGTGTTTTAGGCTGGCCAGAGAATTGCTTTCCGGGAACTGGTCGCCAAGTGATGGGAGACCGTCGAGTGGAAGGGCCCTAGGATGTATAACAACTTCAAGGGACATGAGAGCGTGAGCACAGAATCCAGCAACTTTCATCTCTCCCTCAGACTTACCTGTTCAAAGTCCAGCATCAAATATTTACAGTGTCTTAAACTTAGTTGTGTAGTGTAACTCATGCCAACAACATTTAGTTTACCTGTTTGGAAAAGCTCAAACCCTTCAGCGAAGTATGCAGGGCGTGCTCTTGATGGAGAAACGAGGGATGCCAAAAAGGCTCGGAGTGCTGCAACCTGAAACTCAACTAGATCTGCGGTCGACTTATTTGGTAGATGATGGTAGGTTTCAGCATTGGCCCATCTTCCTTCACAAGCATTTCCCGCTGTCATCATTAGAAGCTTATCGACACGTTCTCTCCAGCTATCCGATCTCAATGCACCACCCTGAAACCCGAAAGAAAAGAAGAAACATGGTGATTATGAGTTGGATTCAATAACTACGCCACAAGAGTCTTAACTACTAATAAGTATTCAACAGTAATAAGTTAAAAGACGCTTACAGTTGTGAGAAGAGTTTCTAGGGCCTCCAGAGCTGCTATCTTCAATGAGTGATTGTGAGGGACTCCCACTTCAAAAGCAGCATTCTCTGCCTCCACTCCTGTATTAGTTGACTGCTTTCTCTTTTTACTGCCAGCCTTGAGAACAGCTCTCGGGTTTGTGCTGGAAACCACATCAGATCCTTGTACAGTTTTCGGGTCTAGATCCACAGAGGCATTAGAGACAACTTCGTTTGCCAGTTGCATTGCCATTCCTGGTCAGAGAAGTATGTTATAGCAGAAATGATCTTTATTTTCATCACCTCAACCTGAGAATGAAACAAAGGGAAGATCTTGTGACTTTTACCTAGACCCATGGATTTGAGCAAGGTTTTGGTGATTGTGTATAGCTTTATCCTCAGTTCTGGCAATAAACATTTCTTGAAGTAACTGCTAACAAGTCTCACCACAGATGCAGCATATGGTAAAAGTTGGCTGCAAAATGAATCATCACAGATGATGTAGTTTAGTTCCTACGGCACAGAACATTGTATATATACAAGTTTTGGCCAAAAGATGTAACATACCAGATTAGATTGAAATAATAGCTTCAGCTACTAGAGAGAATGTCAAAGAGAGCGGTTTACCTGCGGATACTTTTAATGGTAGTACGCAAGAGTTCCAGAGCCGAAGAATGCAAAGTGGGAAGCTCTGCACAAACCAACTCTTGTTGGATCCCTGTCATGAAAGGTGACATGGCTTTTGGTAGAGAGCCGTTCACCCCCAGCACTCGCTCAACGAGGGATACTAACGAGGCAACTGGAATGTTAAGCTGAAGGTTGAAAGAAAGAATATCAGAATCTTTCAGAAGTAAATAGGCATGATTGAGTTACATAGTAGCACACATCAAACGAGCAGTAAGGAGTCCTGCTAAGCAGAAATCCAAAATCAAGAGGCATCTTAAATGATCCAACAGATAAAAAAAAGAAGAAACCGCACTACCTTGCATTTGTAGGAGCTAGTTAGCATCACTGAGCAGCAGTACATAAGTGCAGAAACTCTGGATACAATCAACTGTTCAGAGTTCCACGCTGCATCATCCAAAATCCCGTTTTGACCTCCCAAGGGCAAAGGAGCGTCTCTTCCAGGAGGAGCCAATCGTTGCATTGCTTTTTTCCCTGTTGTTTCTGCAGTACATGTCACAAAATTCTATCAAGAACACTATAGCCTCACACAAACAAACAAAACAAAAACAAAGAAATTAATAAATTACCTTCTTCTAGACCTTGAAAAAAGTTATTTAAATGAACGTTTATAGATATCAACAGCTTCTGCATCATCAAGGACCAGCTAGCAGTATCTCCTTTATTAGCTTTGGGGAGCAATGCTAGAAAGTGCGCAAGTTTCTATGGTTGAGATAGATAGAAAGAAAGAAGTGGGCATTGTTAATAGAGAAAAAGACAAAAATAGCACTAAATCAAGTTTTTGTTCCCAAACTAGCAATCAAAGTCAAAAGTCACAAAAATAGCACTTAATGTTTTATCAAAAGTCACAAACTTAGGGTTTAGAGTTAAAGGGTGGGGTTTAGGATTTAGGGTTTAGGGTTTAGAGTTTAGGGTTTAGAATTTAGGGTTTAGGGTTTAGAGTTTAGGGTTTAGAGTTTAGAGTTTAGGGTTTAGGGTTTAGAGTTTAGGGTTTAGGGTTTAGAATTGAGAAATGAGGTTTTGGGGATAAGATATAAACTTAGAAAGATGCTATTTTGGTCATTTTAGTTTCTGAGTGCTATTTTTGTGATATAAACTTAGAAATGGGCTATTTTGGACATTTGGCCTTGTTAATACTTTCACTGCTCTATTAATGGAAAATAATGAATGAGAGATTGTATAAAACGATGAATACCTTTAATAAACTAGAACTGGTTTTCGCAGAAAATATTTTAGAGGCAATAGCTTCTTCAACCTGCAAGGAATAAACTCAATAAAACAGCAAGACAATACCAAATCACCAACTGAGAAGCGAATAGAGCTGACCGTGTCATAACTACTGTGGAAGGCAGCAGGAAACAAGATAACAATTGTACTCAGCAGATTGACAATGCCTTCCTGCACATCCAAAAAAATTCAAACTGAGGATTCTAGTAATCAATGTTGCTAGAAAGAGAAATTCAAGTCCTTGAACATGGCACTTACCCATAGTGCTTCTGAAGAATCTTCTTCCATTAGTTTAATGATTGGCAGGATTACTTTTGCAGCGTGTGAAACAGCTTCTTTCTTCGTATTCGCAAATCTAGACAGCCTGATACCATTACATACATAACCTTACCAGTGTAAATAACTACAGGTTTCTAATCAACTATCAAACAAAACAAAACAAAACAAAACAAAAAACATTTCTTACAGACCTTGTAAGGAGATCAGATATTGAAGTACACGAAGCCACTCGAATAATTCTAGAACTTTCAGGATTCTGCTCAACACAAATACAAATAACCATTAGAAGATTGAACAAAACCTCACCATAGAGCAAGCCATAAGCATACCTTGATATGTGAGAGTAAACTGTTGAACCAAACAGAGTAAGAACTAAAGAAACGGTCCGAGCTGCATTCTTGGCAAGTCACTCCCATCAAAACGATACCCACCCATGATTTATCTGGCTATAGCAACAAACAAACCAATATCAAAATTTGTTTTAAACACGAAAGTCTCTAACTTTATCTTTCAATTACTGTTTAAGACAGAGTTTGTACCATGTCTGAAGAAACCAGAGCCAGAAACCTCTCAACCCATTCATCAACGGCTGATTTCGACTTAGCTTGAAGCTTCTGGTCCTCAGATAAGAGCTTGTGGGTGGAGATAGTGGATACAACCTTGGAGAGTGATTGGAAGTCGACGAGAGGCTGCTTCTCGTTGGGGACATAGTCGGACAGAAGGTTTCTGAGAATCTTGGGCTTTAGTCTATTGTCGCACATGTCGTCGAAACGCTCAAACGACGACATTGAAGATGTGAGGATCTGAGAGAGCGAGAAAGGGTTTATGGAGATTAGGGTTTTGTTTTGTTTTGAAGACCCTAAACTATTGTACAATAGCAAGCCAGGCCCGAATCTTTTAGAAACACACACAAAACCCCTCATTTTAACTAGAAATAAAATAGTGCAGTTCCATAACGTAAACCGTCTCGGTTTAACTCCAAACTCTTTCGATAACAATTCCCTTGACTTTTTGTCTCCCTGAACTTCTCCATCTGGATCGACCGGATTATGCAATTAGAGCATCTTTAGTGATGGATCTCTCACATTTAGTTTTTCAGCAATTTTATATTAACTTGAGATTTTACCGCGCGTAGCGCGGTTTATTTTTCTATAAAATTTATATCTCAAACTTCAAAGTTTAAAATAGACCGAGTCTATTTTGGTGTTTATATTAAATCATTTTATTTTATTTTGGATAAATTAGAGTGAAATGGTTTTGGAAAAAATAATAATTTTTTTGGTAGGAATATTATTAATTTTTATTTTATATGTAAACATAGTTTAAGTTTCTATTAAGATTTTAGCGATCATGTTAAAAGATTTATTAAAAATTCAAATACTCTATTTATGAAAAATATTAATATTTTCTATTATTTTATGTATATCATATTGTTTTTGTACATCATGTGATTGCATTTTTAATTATTATTTGAAGAATAGGTAATTAGCCTTATTTCATATATATATATATATATATATATATATATATAATTTTTTTCATAAATGTGTAATCATTTTGAATATTTAAATATGTAAATTTGATGACTAATGAAAATGATTCAATAAATCTTTAAAATTTTGAAGCTATAATTTGCTTGGTAATTATTTTGTAATTATTTATTTAATATAAAAATGTGAAACTTTTAGGAAATTCAATATTAATGATTCCATGTTTAGATACTACGTAAGAGTACTTTGGGTAGATTGCATTACATATATTAGTCATTTGTATTGTGTAGAAAAATTATAACTTTGCAATATTGTTTGTATGTCAGAGTGGAAACATATTTTCATTGTTCTTAAGTTAATTATTAAACAGCTTAAGATGGAGTTGGAATAGAGAAAAGCATGGAAATTTGATAAATTTGTAAAGACTTCTCTAAATGGATCAATAGGTGATTCTCTAACCTAAATTGGTTTTTACACAAACTTATTTTGTAGATCATTATAAATAAATGATGGACAATTCTAACAGTATATTGATATACTGGAGGTAACAATTAAAAAAAAATCTTTGTAATGTGACTTACTCTTTACTAAGCATAATCAAAAGCTATAAATAACTTATTAAATTCATAATTTTTCATCTTATAGTTTTTCATATATATATATATGTTGATTTTTATTTCATATTGACAAATATTATTTTTAAGAATTTTAACTATTTTAAGATTTATTTTGTTTCTTCATGGTAGTTTAATTTTTATGTTGATTTACATAATATCATTCTAAATATCAATTTAGTACCTTTTAAATAGTTTAAAATTTTGATTCTTTAGATATTTATATCCATTTTTAAATGATAGGAAAATTTTATTATTTCTAAAACTTAACTTAAAATATTGGCGATGTTAAATTTGTAAAGAGGTAGCATAGACATCAATCTAACTTTTAGGTCACTTTTATCATGTTAGTATTTTATACTACTAATTTATATTTTGACAAATATGAATTCTTAGAAGATTTATGTCTTTCTAAGACATCATCTTCTCTTTTAATTGATTTTGTTAAAACAATTCTTAAATCTTTTATATTTAATGGCAGTTTATTATATCTTAATATTTAATTAAAATAATATATATTAATTTTTCAAATAATTAGCCTTGATATTAATTTTTTCTTGTAGGAACTTTTTGTTAGTTATTTTATACTGATTTTAACTTACCTTTTTTGAGAAATTGATTTTAACTTTATTGTGACATAATAAAATTTTGAAAGTTTTACATTGAAGATATATTTTTATGTTAGTTAAACTTTGATGTTTATTTTCCAAAATTTAGTATAAATATCAAAATTTAATTGTTTTTAGTTTATTTTTATGTTGATTTTCATTTTGTTTTGAAAGATATGGAAGATCTAATGTTTTAAAATGCAATTACAGTGCTGACTAAAAATATCTAATTGGTTATTTATAATTCTATGTGAATAACTTAAATGCTAATTGCTTTTAATTTTTATTAGTATAGAATCAGGTCACTGAGTTTTAAGATTTTTTTTTCGGGGATAATTTATTTGGATTATGTGTGTGAGATGTTTCAAAGTCTATAAAGATATTGTTTGCATAAATATGTAAAGATTTGAGAGAGGGATAGCCATAAAACCAAAAGAGGAAATATTTCTCTAATCGGAGAACATGTAATGAACTAAAATATAGTGCTAGTACATTTATCTGATTAACAAATGAATAAAAAAATAAAAAAATATTAAGCGACCATGCGAGCAATATATCAATATCAAGCTATGCATGAGCATTTTCTTTAAAAGTTGTGAGATTTTTTTAAAAAACCATGTTTATCCTGAGGATAAGAAAGACGTATTGTTGACTCTAATATGACTGGTATTGAGGTAAGGTTATATCATACGTTATTTGGAAATACATAGCTAACTAATTCCTTTTTGGAAAATTAAAAATGTACCATCCATCAGGTGTTTACTCCCAATTCAGAGAAAGTGAATAGCAACCGTCATGTTTTGATCATAATCATATAAAAGTTTTTTTACTGATTTTAGCATTAGGACCAACAATATGAAGAACATATGTATAAGCCTAAAGGTTTAGTTTTTTGCGTGTGATAATAATCAAACATTGTAAAAGTCGTACTAATGAGGGGAAGGCGTTCAAAGTAAGTTGAATTTCTGTACATGGATTTAAAAATCATTGACCAAAATGATATACTAAAACAAAAGAAAAGATAACATCTCATTTGTTACAAAAAAAAAGAAGGAAAAAAGATAACATCTAAATTTACAATTTGGCGCCTCTGCAAACCCTTGATTTGAGCTCTTACGATCTCTTCAGTTCTTGGCCTAGTTCTCCTGAATAGAAGCACAAGAAATATGATTCAAATCATAGAACTTAGATAGAAAAGAAATGTGAGACTTAATTCCAGAATATTTTTGAGAACTGGCGTAGGTTTAGGAGAGCTGGCATAACCGCGTTAAAGCCAAGATTTCCAAGTATCATCCTCCCCGGTAAAGAGAGACTGAAGTATCTACATTAACAACTTACGATAGAAACATATAAATGATAACTCACACATATTCCTGGAACCTTCAAATCCGCATGAGATGCAAAAAACCCAGAGGGTTTATCCCTTCTTCTGCGCCAGACCTGGATGAAAAAAAAATCCAAACAAAACTCAGGTCTGTTGTCTACTTGTCAGCAGTATGTATGTGTAAGACTTTAAAAATTTCTCAACAACAAAAAAAAAGAGAGAGAAGGGAGCCAAAAAAAAAGACATAGCTTCATCTTATATATGAAACTTAAAACCAAAAACTCAAACAGTAAGAAGCATCAGGTAGAAGAAAATCTTAATAGTTTAAATCGATACATACTCTAGTAAAAGATATCGAACCTTGTTATAATATGGAAGTTCCAAGTGATCGGTAACAGTTTCTGGACTCTCAGCACATGCCAATTATCTCCATTCCAGTATACAGGAAACAATGTCTCCTCACCAAGTCCACCAACAGTATTATGGTTCCTTGGTCAGAAACATAAGCTAGATATAAGGACTCTAAAGGTTAAACATGTTATCATTTAAATGAAAATCATACAACACTGCAAAGAACGATGGTACCTCATATAGCCGACGCTTAACAGGTACACCAACTCTCTCCTCTTCAACTTCATATAGAGTAGAAGACACATAAGCTTCTAAAGGAGTTTCAGTTAACTGCTTATTCGATTTATTTTTAGGAACAACTTGTGGTATAGGGCCTTGGCTGCAATCTGCACTCTTTCCACCAGTGACGAAAACTCATCTTCTCTCTGTAGCACAAACTTCCCAGGAAACATCAGCTCACAATTTAAATATACCGGCCACTACAAGAAAACATCAAGGATTCTGAGGGAAAAAATCGTCGGAATTTCGTCGGAATATCGTTATTCCGACGAAATTCCGACGAAACACGTCGTCGGAAATAATTCCTCGGAATTTCTTTTTTCCTCTGAAATCCCTCGGAATTTTCCGACGGAATTCCGAGGAAATAAATTTCCGAGGAAATTCCGAGGATCCCTTGTTTGTCGGAAAAGTCCTCGGAATATACCGAGGTAGAACTTCGTCGGGATAATTCCTCGGAAGTTCATCGATCGATGCGTGTTTGGACATATATACATCGATCGATAGGAGTATACCGATGGACTTTTTCCTCGGTTTATTCCGAGGAACTGTTCCCTCGGTATATTCCGAGGGATCCGTTCCTCGGAATTTTCCGAGGGAGTTGTCCCTCGGAAAATTCCGAGGGAAATGTCCCTCGCTATATTTTTTTAAAAAAACGGATCGATCGATGCGTTTTTGTTCAAAAACGCATCGATCGATCTAGTGAAAAATATAATTAATTTCCTCGGAATGTAAAAAATATTAATTTTTTTGAAAAAATAAAATTTCTGAAATTTAAATTCGAAAATATGAAATTAAAAGTAAAATTGAAATCATATTAATTAATATTCAAAGTTTCACAAATAAAAATAAAACATTCCGAGATTGGGGAAAAAAAAAACTACGGGTCTGGCACGTCCGGGAACACCTCGTTCGGGTACATCCTCTGCATCATCTCCATCATTTGCTGGTTCAGCCTCCTCTGTGCCTCATAGCCCGCCTGTTGAGCCGCCATCTGGGTCTCCAACAAAGATATTCGATCATCTTTGTCCTTCAACTGAGCCGTAAGTACTTCTGGATCAACAAAGGGCGGTGGTGCAGAAGAAGGAGGAACCGACCGGGTGCGACGACCCAAACCGAACAAACGTCCCTTCTTCTTTGGAACCGACTGAATAGAAAAAAACCAAATTTAGAAATTTAAACCAAGAAATAAATGAATTGAACTTTAAAAAAAAAAGAACTTACGGATTCAACGATTTCGTTGATTCGAAACCGGGACAAGTTGGTCGAAGCCGTCGAAGCGTCATCCTCGGTTTGAAGCTGAGACACTTCGTCTACCACCTGAGTTTGGACCAGGTCGACCACGTCCCTCACAAGACCGTCATCAATCTGGCCGGTCTTCTTGTTGGTATACGCCCTCCTCATTAGGGCGAGATCATCGACCGGCTCGCCATCATTTTCTTCCGCCTTGAAAAAAAACATAAAATTAAAGAAACATTAGAAATTAGAAGAAATGCACAATAAATTTAAATTCTGAAACTCAAATAATTGAAGAAAAAGCGGTTGAACTTACCATGCGATCTCCGAGAGTGGCAATAGATTGAGCACCCAAGTTATGCTTGTAGATGCCCTTCCCTTTACGGTCGCTCCTGCGGTTGGTGGAGTTGGTGGAAGAAGTTTCTTTCGTCTCCTCCTTATCCCAATGCGCACACAACTCCTTCCAGACCGTGTCGTTCATCGACTTTGGGACCTTTTAATTAAAAAAAAAAGAAAAAGTTTAATAAATTAAAAAATAGTTTAATAAATTAAAAAATTGTTTAATAAATTAAATCGAACCTTATTGATTTCCCACTTCTTCTTCCACTCGTGGATCTGCTTCCCATAGTTGTCCATTACTTTATGGACGAAGTGGTGATAGATAAAGAGCGTCTCATCGGAATTCCAGTTGAACTCTTGCTGAAAAAAAAACACAATTAGTAGAAAATTTATATTAAAGATTAAAAATATAAGTAAAAAATTAGAATACTTACCGCAAACTGACGAAACCACAGAACCTGCTTGTCGGTTGGGAAGTGAGTGAAAGTCGGATGTCCACTGTCGAGGGCCGAGTACATCATACGGTTGATCCATGCGCTGATCCCGTTCCCGGATCGGTTGAACCTTATTAAAAGAACAAACGGTTAATAATGAATCCAAATTTAAAGAAAAAAAAATGTTTAATTACCATGTTTGACCCCGTCCATGTGGATACGGAGTGAGATACGGAAGATGGTCACGACCGGGCTGTTGAACCAACTCCGCAACCCTCATCACTCCCGGAGGACCCGGAGGAACAGGAGCGGATGCAGCAGCGGGAGCGAGAGGAGCATGAGCGGGTGCAGCAGAGGGAGATGTATGGTTGGAGCTGTGGGGCGAAGGGGAATCCTGAAAATGGCTGGAATCTCGAGACTGGCTCCCCGTACCACCACGACCACGACGCTGTCGAGGCCGGGTCTGATCATCATGAGACCTGTAAATTAAAAAAATATATTTAATAAATACAGAAATATATAAATTAATTTTTTTATTAAAAAAAATCCCAAATAATTTAATCACAGAAAAAGATTTATATATATTAAATTTTTTTAATATATATATAAAAATAGTTCTAATAAACAAAAAATAGTTTTAATAAATAAAATTTGTTTAATAATTACAAAAAAATAGTTTTAATAATATATATATGAAAAATATTTTTAAATCCCAAATAATAGTATTTAATCACAAAAAAAGTTTTATAGATATTTTAAAATGTTTTGTAAAATCCAAAAAATCGAATTTATATAGAAATTTGTTTTTGTAAAATCCAAAAAATCGAATTTATATAGAAAAATCATTTTGTAAAATACAAAAATCGATTTTATATACAAAAATCGATTTTATAAATACAAAAACTAAAAAAATTATAAAAAAATTCTAAATCAATTCAACAAAACAAATTATTCAACCAAATCACAATTCTAAACCTATTATACAACCAAATCACAATCCTAACCAATCACCCTAACAAAAATCTATCAAAACTACACAAAAACCTAACAAATAGAACCTAAGAGAGTGGGATAGGGTCCTTACATGATTTGTGTAAGAGAAGAGGGAGATCGCCGGAGATATCGTCGGATTTCAGGGGGAAATCGCCGGAGAGAAAGAGAGGAGTCGCGCAGAGGAAGAAGAGAGAAATGGGGAAGAAGAAGGGGCTCGTGGTTATAAAACCTAGGGTCCGACGGACATTATCCGTCGGAATTCCGTCGGAATTCTAATTTCAATTTTCGCGAAATATTTGCCCGGTAAAATGAAAATATTCCGAGGAAATTCCGACAGATAGTAAAATATCCGTCGGAATTTCCTCGGAATATTCCGAGGAAATACCGAGGAACTAGTGTTTGGGGTTTCAAAACATCAATTTTTTTTGCCGTATTTCATTTCTTATACAATTGTAATGCATACCATTGAGGATTCTTTGTATACATGAGCATAAACCATGAAATAACAAATTTCAAAACTAATTGAAAGTATTCCCTTTACCGTTCATTAAAAGGTATAAGTGTTTCTCTTATGTTGCGAGATTTCGTTCATACAATCGGAAAAGTGTTAATTATACGGTAAGGAACAAATTTTTGACTTCATAATGAACGTAAGACACTTAATAAGGGTTATATAGGTGTTATTCAAACGGCAAAACGTTGTTTTCGGTTTAAAAACCCTATTTCCTCGGAATTTCCTCGGATTATTCCGAGGGAACTCCGAGGAAACCCTCTTCTTCCTCGAAATTTCCTCGGAATATTCCGAGGAAATTCCGACGAACTAGTGTTTGGGGTTTCAAAACGTAATTTTTTTAAAAAAAACGCATCGATCGATGCGTTTTTGAACAAAAACAAATCGATCGATTACTAAGATGGCCCGGGCCGTAAGATTGTGATCGATCGATGAGAGTATCCCATCGATCTATCGACAATCTGAATTGTTCCTCGGAATTTCCTCGGAAAATCTTGTATGTTTTTTTAAAAATGCATCGATCGATACGTTATAGAACAAAAACGCATCGATCGATTACTAGGATGGACCGGGCCGTAAGATTGTGATCGATCGATGAGAGTAACCCATCGATCTATCGACAATCTGAATTGTTCCTCGGAATTTCCTCGGAAAATCTTGTATGTTTTTTTTTAAAAATGCATCGATCGATGCGTTATAGAACAAAAACGCATCGATCGTTTACTAGGATGGACCGCTCATACAGATACATCCATCTATACTGCACAGGACCACCAAGTTCCAATTCTCTTGCCAGGTGAATAACAAGATGCTCCATAACATCAAAAAATGAGGGAGGAAATATCTTCTCAAGGTTGCACTGAATCACGGCTATGTTAGTCTTCAAATTTTCAATACCTTCAAGAGTCACTGATCTCGTGCATAAATCGCGGAAGAAACCACTTATCCCTGCAATTGATTCATGAACATTTCGTGGTAATATTTCCTTGAAGGCGAACGGAAGGAGGCGCTGCATCATTACATGGCAATCGTGGCTTTTCAAGCCAGTAAACTTTCCTTCCTTTCTGTCGATACAGTTACGCAAATTTGATGCGTAACCGTCTGGAAATTCCACATCGTTTGAAATCCAATCAAAGAACGCATCTTTTCCCGCTGCATCAAGTCGGTATATGGGAAAAGGAGCCCTACCATTCTCATCAACATGAAGTTCTGAACGAGCACATATATCGACTAAATCCAGTCTTGACTTCAAATTATCCTTTGTTTTACCTTGAACATTAAGGATCGTGTTCATGAGATTGTCAAAAAAGTTCTTCTCAATATGCATGACATCTAAATTATGCCTTAGCAGATGATCCTCCCAGTATGGTAGATCCCAGAAAATACTTTTTTTTGTGCCAGTTATGTAGTTCTCCAACAGCATCTACCGGAAAACGCTCATGTCCACCGACTTCTGGCGTCCTTTCTGCACCAAAATCTCTTAGTTGTATCTTCAAATCTTTCCCACAAATTTCCGGAGGTGGACTGTCAAACACCCTCTTGTTCTTCGTAAACAAATTCCTACTCCTACGATATGGATGATCAGGTGGTAGGAATCTCCTGTGACAGTCAAACCAACACGTTTTCCTTCCGTGCTTTAGTTGGAAAGCATCAGTGTTATCTTGACAATATGGACATGATAGCATTCCATGCGTTGTCCATCCAGACAACATACCATATGCTGGAAAATCACTTATTGTCCACATTAGTACTGCCCGCATTTGAAAGTTTTCTTTACACGAAACATCGTATGTTTCAGCACCTTGAGCCCATAGTTGTTGCAACTCATATATTAGTGGCTGAAGAAACACATCAAGTGATCTCTTAGGATGCTCTGGTCCGGGAACGAGAATCGAGAGAAACAAAAACTCTCGTCGCAAGCACAAGTTTGGGGGGAAGTTGTATGGTGTAAGAATGACGGGCCATAGAGAATACTGTCTTCCACTCTTGCCAAACGGACTGAAACAATCAGTACATAATCCAAGGTAGACATTTCTTCTCTCATACGCAAAGTCGGGATACTTTGATTGGAAATGCTTCCACGCTTTTGCATCTGAAGGATGTCTGATCTCACCATCTGTTGAGTGCTCCGCATGCCATCTCATTGGTTGCGCTGTGCGTTCAGACAGATACAACCTCTGCAACCTTTCCGTCAAAGGTAAATACCACATCCTTTTATATGGCACTGGAACTCTTCCACTTGTATCTTTATAACGAGGCTTTCCACAAAATTTGCATGTAACCCGCTGTTCATCCACCCTCCAATAAATCATGCAGTTGTCGCTGCATACATCTATTACCTGATACGATAAACCAAGACCAGCTATGAGTTTCTGAACCTCGTAGTATGAACCAGGAGCTACATTATCCTCGGGTAGAATACCTTTTACAAAATCAGCAATCGCATCCACACAGTCTTCAGCCAAATTATAATCTGTTTTAATGCCCATCAATCTTGTAGCAGATGATAAAGCTGAATGACCATCTCTGCAACCTTCGTACAATGGTTGCTTTCCAGCATCCAACATATCATAAAATCTCCTAGCTTCTGCATTGGGTAAATCTTCCCCTCTAAAATGATCATTTACCATCTGCTCAGTACCTACACCATAATCTACATCCGTTCTAATTGGTTCTTCTAATCTAACCGCTGGCTGAGGTTCACTAGTACTACCATGTTCATAATCAGTTTCCCCATGATGATACCAAATTTTGTAACTTCGTGTAAACCCACTCAAATATAGATGAGTCCAAACATCCCACTCTTTAATAACCTTTCTATTTTTACAATTAGAGCAAGGACATCTTAACATACCTGTTTTTGCTTCCGGTTGTCGGTGAACTAACCCCATGAATTTAGTTATACCTCGTTGGTATTCTTCCGTAAGCAATCTCGTGTTCGGATCCAAATGAGGTCGATCGATCCAAGAACGAAAATAATTTGAAGAAGACATATTTTTTATGAATCAAATTCGTGTGTAAATAGAGTAAGAGGGAGGATGAAGATATGAAGTGAATGAAGAGGAAGAGGAGTGCTTGTATTTATAGTTTAAATCCTGCCGACATACCGAGGAAATTCCGACGGAATTCCGACGGACAAAACTAGTTCGTCGGAATTTCCTCGGAATTTTGTAAAATCCCCCAACGGCTCTCCAACGGCTATAATATTTCCTCGGAATTTATCGGTTTTTTCCGAGGAACACAGTTTTCCTCGGAATTTCCTCGGAATATTCCGACGGACTGTAGTTTCCTCGGAATTCCGTCGGTATATTCCGAGGAAATTCCGAGGAAACCCAATTTTGTGTTTCCTCGGAATTTCTTCGGAAATTCCTCGGTATATTCCGAGGATTTCATTTTCCGTCGGAATGTCCGTCAGAATATCGCTGTTTTCTTGTAGTGGGCACACATTTACACTTGTATAAAATGACAGTAACTGAAACCGTCTCTTGTAAACAAACTAAATGAATCATATAGATCCCAAGTTTAAGGACATATATTAACTCGAGTTTGATGCATTGGATCCATGCAATGAGATAAGGTTCTATGGACTCGGGTATGTTGCAGTGTTATAGAAAACTCTAAAACACAAACAATTATTCTTTTTATATCTATTTGAAATAGGAAAGCTAACAGTACCCCTCACTTTGATTCTTTTCTTTTTCTCTTTATGGGGTTTTCAATCTCTATACTGTCTTGAGCTCACTTCTTTTCTTTTTTACTTGTCCCTAGTGACATATTTTTTTTTTAATTATTATTATTATATATACACTCCTCCCCACTCTTTCTTTTCACTCATTTTAAAACTATGTTCACACTCCCAAGATCAAACTTCTCAAATCAAACCCATCCCATCCCATAATGGAGACCAAACATTGTCGTTCCAATTACTCTCAACATTACGCACATGTAAAGCTTTCCAAAAAGACCTCACTCAACAATTAATGATGGCTTGAAAGGAAGGAAGGGTTTAGGGAGTGGACTACCACTTGAGTTGTCAAAAGATAGGTAGAATTGATAAAAATGGAGAGACAAACTCAAGTGTGTATGAAGCCATGACTTAGTACTCAATAGACCATAAGCAAGAAGCATTAAGTTCATTTAGTTCAATTAATATTGGAGTTGGCTTCAAAGATGAGTAAGTTTCTACAATCAATGAGTTTCAAGAGGAGTTTTGAAGGCTCGAAGTCTACAAGTCTTTCAAAGGGTGCTCAAGCTACTTGCCATGATTACAAAGGATATCAAATTGAGTTCTAAGCATGAGTTCTTTGCAAGGTAGGTTTAATCCTTGTTCCCTATGCATGATGCAATCCTACATGATCTAGACTCGATCCTAATGATGAAAATGAGACAAAAGATAAATCTACGTGCTTGTTTTTGTGATTTTTCAAGTTTTTTTTTTTTTTTTTTTTTTTTTTTTTTTTTGATTTTCTAATGCAATATCTATTAACAATGCATGACTCAAAACTCAATCAACTAAACATTAGAAACTTAATACCTCCCCCAAACTTGAATCACACAGTCTCGTGTGTGACTTAGAAGGAGAGAGATACCGAAAATAAATCAAAGGAAGAAATAAAGGAAGGAATAAATATGGACAAAGGCGGCTTGCGAAGTACCTCAAGGCTCGGTGATACCGAGCGGATCGTCCGTGTCAGAAGTGGGCACGTATGGTGTTTCGTTGCCGAAGTCATTAGGAGGAAGTTGTGTGACTGGATGTCGCTGCCTCCTTGGTTTGCGCTGACGAGGCTCACGGAGGGAAGCTCGTTGTTCCTCATAGTAAACCTCGGTAGCACTAGCATCTCCATGGTAGGAATGCCTATGAGTGTGAACCGGTTCTTCTTCAACCCCGGTTCCATCATCTTCCATAGGATCATCTGTGGTGACCGGAGTAGAGGCTCGAGATCGTCGCGGTCTCATAGTCAAGTTCTTCAACTTCTTTGCTAGGTAGTTCACTGATTTCACCAACTTGGCAATCGTTCTATCCTGAAACTTGTTCCCTCGCTGCAGTGTCCTAATCTGCTGGTGAGCTTCACGAAGGGGACCGTCGGGTAGAGCTCCAGAGTAGGGTGGGAAGTAGTATCGAGAACTCCCATAGATGGAGCTTGAAGACCCTTGCTCAGCTTGCTCTTCCGGCTGAGAATCATCAATCGCTTGCTTCTTCTTGCTCCTACTGATCTTCTTAGGAATCTCATGAATCTCGGAATTGTAGAAAGCTTCTTGGGGAAGTCTGAATTTGATGTTGTTCCTTTCCGATATAGATGTGAGACTTTGGTTGGGAAGAAAAGTCCTCACATACTTCCCCTCCTGCTTCACCACTTTGAAGCGATAAACCCATGAATTTCCCACTTGCCCATCAAGGAAGCCAATGTTTGGGAGAAATGGCTCGTCCATTAACGCATATCCCTTGTCAGCTTCGGGTAAAGGGACCTTCATTGCTTCTAAGAGTGGTGTGATGAGACCTCCTATACTCAGTCTTGGTTCTTTATCCTTCTTTGTCCAAGCCCAGTCTTGATAATGAAGTAGACGCTTCACAAAAATGCCCACAATCCCCGGTTGTGTCCTTATTCCAAAACGAACCTCACTTCCATCGTCAAACGTTTCTCCTATCACATCCTTTAGACCCCATGTGAGAAAGTGCAGCTCATCCTCAACTATTCTTCCCGGATCTTTCCAAGCATAGAAAGTGCTTGCTAGGATCCTTTGGACATAGCAGATAGAAGGATTTCGAATATATGCCCCCTTAATCAACTTGGTCTTATATACTCCTGCTCCAATCATATACCACAAGAGTTCAGGGTCGTCCTTTGCACCTTCTATCCTTGGATCGCGCCTATCCGGGAATCCCATGACTTCGCTAATCTGCTTGAAAGACATCCGGTAAGCCTGTCTCCCAATCTTGAACGTGATGAACCCATAACCATCTTCTAGATCTTCTCTCGAACGGTGTGTAGCCTCAAGGGACGATAGGAACTGATATGTGGCTGTCGCATACCCCAGTTTTTGCAAGGTAAACAGCCTTTCTAGCCCCATTCTTCCTAGTAGGATCGTCACATCATCATAGAGACCCAAACGCTGCAGTATCAGAGGATCATAATAGGTGGTTGGCAAAAGTTCCATAGCTTTAAAGAGCCTAGTTATCTCTGAAGGTGGTGGTCTCTTCTTTTTTGGTGGCTTTGGAGCTCTTGTTCTTTTCTTTGGTGCAGGCTTATCATCACTTTCTTCCTCAATTTCAGACTCATGAGATTCTTCTTCCTCAATTGGATCCTCCCTCACCATCTCCTTATTCTTGTGACCTTTAGCTCGAGAAGAACTTGAACTCCCACCTTTTGCACTTGTGGTCCCTTATTTGGAGCAGTAGATAGTTTTGCTGCATTATCCTTTTTCTTTCCCATTATGTATTCCTACAAAAGAGACACTCAAAAAGAGTGTGAATTCAAACCCAAAGGAATAACAAAACAAGAGAAGAATTATATCAATGATTGTATTCTTCATAACAACACCAAACATCAACCATTAAGCAACATTCGTCAAATTTTCACAAGAGAATTGAGAAGCTTTTTAAGTTTATTCAAGAGATGATCAACGCTAAAACAGACTTGCTACATGTCATTTAATTTATAAGTAATCACAGAACACATCAAGCTTCAAGAATTCACAAGCAAATAATCATCATAGCTTATCTTGAATCAACTTAAGGACTTAGCATGATTTCAAAAAAATTTATGAAATGAAAGTTATTCAATCATGAAAGTCTATTGATAACATGTTCAAGTACACTCTAAATCACCATCTCAAGCATCAGTTTCCAATTTTATTAACAATTTCGAAAATCCCTAATTCTCAAGAACTTCACTTCACAAATTTTCAATTCACACAATTTTAGACCAAAATTGATCATGATTTCTATCAATAAACAACTCAGAAGACTTCTACTATCATTAGGAATCAACAATCATCAAAGAATTTGAGTTCTAAGAAATTTCGAAAATTTTCTCAAACCCTAGAAATTGAAGTTAATACCTTTGAATATGTAGTGAATGGTAGAAGAAACGAGTTATGGAATCTTAATCACGACTAGAAACCCGACAATCAGCAGCAAGAATCACGAAATTTGATGAAGGATTGAGAGAATTGAGTTCTTGAGAGTTATGAAAGAGATGGTGATGAACTTAGAGTGTTTCAGCAAGAACTAAGGAAAAGGGACTCAATTTCACGTTAAAAACAAAGAAAGAAGAGTTGAATCCGGTTTAGAGATGATTTAAATCGAATTCGGTTCGATTTAAATGACAAAACCCGGTTTACGTACCTTGGCCGCAGGCTTCGTATCACCGCGAAAGAGGGGCACGACCTAATGGTTTTGATCGTGGGCTTCAGATGTCGCGATCGTGGGCTGCAAAATCGACGGAATGATTTCGTCGAGGTTTCGTTGCGGGCACACCTGAGCCGCGACGCCAGGCCGCAAAACTCCCTGGTCCGTTTCGACGAGTCTTCGTCGCAGGCTCTCTTGGTCGCGGCGTTTGGCTGCAATCAACACCAGCGAGTTTTCAAACTCGATTCAAGTGTATGTGATGAACCTAAAATGCAAACCTGTGATCTAGAAACATAGAAATATTAACAAGAACAAAATAACTCAAAGAAAATATGTACAAGGATAGTCATGGGACTTCCTCCCAAGTGAGCTTGTTTTAAGTCTCTAGCTTGACTTACTTTCTTTTTGGCTAGGCGGGGATAGGATCGGAGACTGAAACCGAGATTCCTTTCTCCTCTGTTGTGGTTCCCATGTAAAGCTTAACTCTTTGTCCATTGATTGTAAAGTCTCCACCATCTTTGTTCCATAACACAATTGCCCTATATGACCTTACTTCCTTGATCTTGAAAGGACCGGACCATCTTGACTTGAGTTTCCCGGGAAACAACTTAGTCTAGAGTTGTAGAGAAGCACTTGATCTCTAGCACTGAACTCTCTCTTCAAGATCTTCTTGTCATGAAAAGCCTTGGTTTTCTCTTTGTAGATCCTTGAGTTCTCAAAAGCATCGAGTCTAATATCATCAAGCTCATTTACTTGGAGAAGTCTCTTCTCCTTGGCACTCTTGATGTCAAAATTCAGACACTTAGCAGCCCATAATGCCTTGTACTCAAGCTCAACTGGTAGATGACAAGCCTTTCCGTACACAAGGTTGAAAGGTGTGGTTCCCAAAGGAGTCTTGTAAGCCGTCCTATAAGTCCAAAGTGCATCATCTAGCTTGATAGACCAATCATTTCTTGTAGTTCCCACACTTTTCTCTAAAATATACTTGATTTCTCTGTTGGAGATCTCAACTTGACCACTTGTTTGAGGATGGTAAGGTGTTGCCACCTTATGCTTCACACCATTCTTCTTGAGAAGACTTTCAAACAGCTTGTTGATGAAGTGAGAGCCTCCATCACTGATCACAACTCTTGGAACTCCAAACCTTAGAAAGATGGTACTTTTGAACATCTTGATCACCACTCTAGAATCATTGGTGTGACTTGCTACAGCTTCCACCCACTTGGAGACATAGTCAACAGCTACAAGGATGTACTTGTTTCCAAAAGAAGATGGGAATGGTCCCATAAAATCAATACCCCAGACATCAAACACCTCCACTTCTAGAATTGGGTTTTGAGGCATCTCATTCCTTTTGGTGATGGTCCCTCTCCTTTGGCATGAATCACATTTAGAGACAAAGTCTTGAGTGTCTTTGAACATGTGAGGCCACCAAAACCCAACTTGTAACACCCTTGAAACAGTCTTGAAAGTATCAAAATGACCTCCATAGGGTGAACCATGACAGTGTGTAAGGATCCCATCAACTTCTTCTTTAGCTACTACTCTTCTATAAAGTTGATCTCTTCAAAGTATGTAGAGGTAAAGCTCATCCCAATTGTATCTCTTCACATCTTTGTAGAACTTCTTCTTGGCATATCCCTCAAGACCCAATGGCTCTCTTCCACAAGCTAGGTAGTTCACCAAATCAGCATACCAAGGACCTTTCTCTTAAGTTGCCTTCACTTCTTCAAGATTCTTTCCAGTTTCACAAACTGCTACTACTACTACTCTAATAGCCATGATTTGTTCTTCTGGAAGCCCTTCATCAATGGGGATCCCACACTCAATCTTCAGTCTAGACAAGTGGTCAGCTACACCATTCTCAACTCCTGGCTTGTCTTTGATCTCAAGATCAAACTCTTGTAGCAGCAAGATCCACCTCAACAGTCTTGGCTTAGCATCCTTCTTGGCCAAAAGGTGTCTCAATGCAGCATGATCAGTGTAGACTATGACTTTTGACCCAACCAAATAGCTTATAAACTTCTCAAATGCATAGACAATGGCTAACAGCTCCTTCTCAGTTGTAGCATACTTCATTTGGGCTTCATCAAGAGTTCTACTTGCATAGTTGATCACATGAGTCTTCTTGTCTTTCTTCTGACCAAGGACAGCTCCCACAGCATAATCACTAGCATCACACATGATCTCAAAGGGGAGATCCCAATCCGGTGGCTGCACAATGGGGGCACTAATCAGCTTGTCCTTCAACTTTTTGAATGCTTCTAGACACTCCCAATCAAAGTTGAATGCAGCTTCCTTGCATAGAAGCTTAGTCATTGGTCTAGCTATCATGGAGAAGTCTTTGATGAATCTTTTATAGAATCCAGCATGACCAAGGAAGCTTATAATGTCTTTCACTGTCTTTGGTGGAGCTAACCCAACCATCACTTCAATCTTGGCCTTGTCCACCTCAATCACCTTCTCTGAAATCTTGTGTGTCCAAGCACAATCCCTTTTTTAACCATGAAGTGACACTTTTCCCAGTTTAGCTCAAGGTTGGTGTCTTCACATCTCTTTAGGACCCTGCACAGATTGGACAAACAAGTAGAAAACGAAGATCCGTAGACAGAGAAGTCATCCATGAACACCTCCACAACATCCTCTATAAGATCAGAGAAAATAGACATCATGCACCTTTGGAAGGTGGCTGGAGCATTACATAGCCCAAATGGCATCCTTCGATAAGCAAAGGTACCATAAGGGCATGTGAAAGTCATTTTCTCTTGATCATTTGGATGTATGGGGATTTGGAAGAACCCTGAATACCCATCAAGAAAACAATAATAGGGATGATTTGCAAGTCTCTCTAGCATTTGATCAATGAATGGCAATGGAAAATGATCCTTTCTAGATGCTGAGTTAAGTTTTCTATAATCTATGCACATCCTATGTCCCGTTATTGTTCTTGTTGGAATTAGTTCATTCTTATCATTTTTAACCACAGTTATTCCACCCTTCTTTGGGACAACATGCACGGGAGACACCCATTTGCTATCTGAAATAAGATAGATTACACCTGCATCTAGGAGTTTTAGAATCTCTTTCTTAACAACATCTTTCAAGTTGGGGTTCAACCTTCTTTGATGTTCTATAGAAGTCATAGATTCATCCTCTAGATGTATCTTATGCATGCATAAAGAAGGTGATATCCCTTTAATATCATCTAGTGAGTAGCCTATTGCCTTTCTATACTTTTTAAGTTCATTCAAAAGTTTAGACAATTCGTTTTCATTCAGTTCACTACTCACAATGACAGGATATGTCTCATTAGGTCCAAGAAATGCATACCTTACACCAAGGGGAAGATGTTTAAGCTCCACTTTTGGTACTTTTAGTTCACTCCAATCATCTTCTTGGAGGTTCTCTTGTTGATCAACTGAGGCAGCATGATTAATTTCTTGTGGAAGCTCTATGAAGTTGTCTTCTCAACTTTTTTCTTTGTGGCAGTCTAGCATCCTCACATACCTTGCACTCTCCTCATCTTCAATTAATTGAGTCTCTCTATCAACTGTTAGGGCATGTTGAAGAGAGTCCTCAATGGTTAATTCCTCCAAATACTCTTCAGCTAAAGCTTCCATCTCCTCAATGTAGAATGATTGGCTTTGGGTAGTGGGCTTCTTCATCACCTCCTTGATATCAAAATGCAGGATGTTCTCTTTGCCTAGATGAAGATCAATCTTCCCTTCCTTAACATTCACAACAGCTCCTGCTGTAGCCAAGAAAGGTCTCTCCAATATCAAAGGATCTGTTGGTTCTTCATCCATCTCCAACACCACAAAATCTGTAGGAATCTCACAATTTCCAACCATAACAGAGAGATCTTCTAGGATACCAATGGGAATCTTCACTGAGCGATCAGCTAGCACAAGAGAGAGTCTACACTTCTTGTATTGTGTAAACCCAGGCCTTTTAGCAATGGAGAGAGGCATAAGGCTCACACTTGCTCCCAAATCACATATACACTTCTCAAAAGCCAATTGCCCAATGGCGCAAGGTAGAGTGAAGCTTCCTGGATCTTCAAGCTTCTTGGGGATGGTTAACCGCTGTATAATGGCACTGCATTCATGGGTGAGAACTACCATCTCTTCCATCTCTTTCTTCTTCTTGGTTACATCACCTTTTAGGAACTTGCTGTATTGATGCACTAGCATGAAGGCATCAATAATGGGCATGGTGATCTGAACCTCACTCATTTGCTTCTCAAACAAGGCTTTGTATTGCTCCAAAAGCTGTCTCTTGAATCTACCAGGGAAGGGAAGTTTTGCTTCATATGGAGGAGGAATGAATGGAGCTCCTTTTGATGAAGTAGCAGCTTCATTTTTGTTCACAACCTTCTTCTCTTCTCCAAACTTTCTTTTCCTTTTAGCTTCAACTATCTTCTCCAAGATCTCTTCATTGGTTTTCTCATCCACAATAACCACATCATCATCCACATTGATGACCACCTCCCAATCTTGCTTCTCATTATCCCTAATGAGAGTTTTAGGTGGCAATTGTTTACCACTCCTTAGGGTGATGGATTTCATTGTCTCCTTGGGGTTTTTCTCAGAAGTTCCGGGAAGTGATCCCATAGGACGTTTGGAGTTACTACTCATTGAAGCAAACTGGTTCTCCAAAGCTTTGAAGTTGGAAGCAAGGTTTGAGAACTTGTTGTTGAGATCATTGTAGCTTCCATCAACTTTGGTGTGAAGGTTCTTCAGCTCATATCCAATGTGCTTCTCACTTCTAGTTTGAGACTCCAAGATTTGTTTCAGCATTGTATCAGTGCTACTCTCTTGTGAAGTAGAGGTAGAAGATCCGGCTTGGCCTTGTGTAGACTGATTTCCTTTGGAGGGGAAGCCTTGAGAGTAGTTTTGTCTAGCTTGATAACTACTTTGTTGGTTGTTGTTGTAGAAGGGCTTTTGTTGGTAGTTGTTGTACTGAAAGTTAGGTTACTTCTTGTACCATGTTCGATTAGTATTCATAAAGCACAACTCTTCTTGACCTTCTAGACCATCAACTTCATTTAACACAGCAACCCCTTCTTGTTTCTGCTCACCAACAAAGTTCACCTTCTCTTGTTTAGCTCTATCTAAGAGAAGCATATCCATCTTGTCTTGTAAAGCCTTTAACTTTCTCTTGGTGTTTGTATCATCACCTCCACTGTCTCTGTTGCTTCTATCGTGCTCATCACTGTAAACAGAATCACTCTTAGCCATATTCTCTACAAGCTCCAAAGCATCTGCTTCACTTCTCCCCAAGAAGAAACCATTGCTAGCAGTGTCAAGATGGCTTCTAAACTTGGGAAAAGCACCTCTGTAGAAAGTACTAAGCAAACTCTCCATATTGAAACCATGATGAGGACATTGAGAGATGTAGCTGTTGAACCTTTCTCATGCTTCTCCAAAGCCTTCAAGATTCCTTTGATGAAATCCATAGATTTCATTCCTTAGCTTAGCAGTTCTTGAAGTAGAGAAGAACTTGGTGAGGAAGGCTTTCTTGCACTCATCCCATGTGGTGATTGGATCTCTTGAAAGGCTCTTCTCCCATGTGTGAGCTTTGTCTCCCAAAGAGAATGGAAACAACCTTAGCTTGAATGCATCTTCAGAGACACCATTGATTTTTGTAGTTCCACACAGCTTATCAAAGTTATCCAAGTGGTCTAGTGGATCCTCCAAGGCAAGACCATGATACTTGTTGCTCTGGATCATGTTTATCAAGTTTGACTTGATCTCAAAGTTGTTGTTTTCCACAGCTGGTGCTCTGATGCCAGCTCTATGCCCATGGATATTGGGCTCATCATGTGTGCCAATAGCTCTTGCTTGGCGCTGTGGGTGTTGTGGCCTAAGGTTGCCAGCTCCTTGGCCAATGCCCTCTCCATCTTGAGGCTGATTCTGATGTTGATCCATCATAAACCCCAATCTGTCTAGGTGAGCCTGTTGCTCTTCTTCTCTTCTCCTCCTTGCAATCTCCCTTTCAAGTGCTCTAATGTCTTCAACTCTGGGAACTAGGTCTGTTGGACCTCTGCTCCGCAAGTTCATGCACCTGAGATACAAAAGGCTAGGAAAGAAAATCAGTAACTAGATATAAGAAAATAAGATTTAGTCTCAAGCAAGAACCAAATCTCAATGTCAAAATCAACATAGAATTGGCAACGGCGCCAAATTTGAAATGAACTTTTCAAAGGTCCAATAATCAAATCATTATAGTAATTGAGATGTCAATCCATTTCTAAGAATTTTGAATCAAAGAGAATTCAGGTTTTCAATTAAGCTAAATGCAATCAATAAGATGATGTGATTCAATCAAACTAACAAGTTTCAAGAACAACTAACAAGCAACTTTCAATCAAATAGATAAATGAGGAATCATGGGCATAGGATTTTGATTTCAGATGACTAAGATTTAATTTAAAATAGCAAGGTTTCAATCAACACATTCCCATAACTCTAGATATTAATTCTAAGCAAGTTTTCTTCCAAGATAAAAGCTCATTTACTCTCATGATCAAACATCAAATTCCTTTGGTTTGTGTCAATCAAGCAATCATTAAGAATGGATCATTCAACTTTCCTAACTCCCCTAACATCAAATCCCTTTGGTAGGGTAAGCTAAGAGCATGTTGAGTTGGCTCAGACATTTCATCGAATACCTTCCGGGCAATGAAATGTCTAGAGTTCTAAACCAGAATGGCCAACTCTAGCTTAGCATTAAGATCACTCAATCAAGCAAGGAAAGATATTAATCTACTCTAAACATTCTAGATCATCACTTAATCATCCTAATCATCCTAACCCATGAATCCAAAGATGACTACTCACTCATTATCATGATAAACACTAGATCATTGGTTGATCTAAGTCTAAACATGATTAATGATCAAAGTAATCAAGTAAACACAAGAGAAATTGATCAAGATTAAATCTTTCACCTAAAGTTGGTTTTTGATTAGATAGAAAACAAGATAAAATCTAAGATTAGGTTTACAATGTATTTATAGTAGCTTAATGACATAGGAGTAAATTAGTAAAATGCTAAATTTCGAACACATGCCTCGACCAGCTATGGCTTGCGATCACAGCCCGCGAAACGCGATCATCGGCCGCGACCGGCACATCCTGCGATCACAGCCCGTGAAATGCCCTGGTTGATTTGACGACACATGGTCGCGACCTGTATCCTCCCGTGACGTAGGCCTGCGAAACGTCCTGGTTGTTTCGTCGACATCACGCCGCGCCCAGTCTCTTCCCGCGGCGAGGGCCTGCGAAATGCCTGTCTGATTCGTCGACACACGGCCGCGGTTAGCCTCTCCCCGCGAAGGTCGCCTGCGGTGACACCTTCTCTTGGCAGCCTGCATCTGGTCGCGACTCCTGCCTGCTACCACGCCATTCTTCAACATCCTGAACGTTTTTGACCTTTTAAGCTCCAAAACCTGACCAGCACTTCTCCAAACCTGCAAAACATACAAATGCAATGCAATGCATCCTAAACAAACTCTAAATGTGTCTAAATGATCAATTTAAAAGCTGGAATGATGTCTAAAATCATGTAAATGCACAAGATATCAAGTGTTAATAGCATAATAGTAAAATGAAATATTCCACATGGTATAAAAACAAAAATATAGTTTTACTACACCTAATTGACGTTTTAATAGTTTTACTTTGTTTTATAAAAATAGAAATGCTCGATCTTTTCATAGATCTCTTTGTTTTATTGGTTGTTCTATTCCGGTCTGGTTACCTAGACCACCTCATGTTTGAGTAATAGAATAGCCGTTTGTTGACAGCAAAAAAAAAATAGTTTTACTTTGTAAATGACGTCAAAACTGAAGACAAGGGAGCCGATAAATCATTACAAACTTGTATAAATCTTCTATACAATTCACGAATACTTTACTTCTTAGTTCTTTAAAGATTGGTAATTTTTTTTCTTAACGTGAACAAAGTGAAACTATTTTTAGTGACAAACTCTTTATAAACACAATACACATGTATGTAAAAGAAACTTATGTAAGTACGGTTCGATCGATCACTCGTCAATTCGTCATCCAAATTTTTATGACATAAGAGACTTTGAGTAGATGCTCTATCATATCACATGATATACTCAAATTTTTAAGTTTTAATTACTCCCTTGAATTTAGTATAAAAGTCCGTCAGATCTATTTACAACCTGCTATTCACTTGAGATGAGTGGATAAAGAATGCATTTGCTTTCAACAAAATATAATCGACGTCCGAAGCTAAGGACAAGAGTGTAGACATCAGTAGAAACTTGTTGGGAAAATTACCCAATATCGATGAGATGAAGATAGGATTAGACAACTAAAAGATTTAAGAAGAAGACTCTTTATAATTTTGGAAAGGGTTTACAAAGATTTTGTTTTGAGAACTCTCTCTTACAAATGTTTTCTCTCTTTGTTTTCTTGATTCTTGGATGATGTTACAAATGGACTCTACACTCTTATTTATACTAGTGGAGGGTAACTACAAGCTAATTCTAGAGACTTCTCCATCTTCTTTTCGTATAAACACTTCAACACACTTCTACACACTTCTCAATCCACACTCTTCTTCTCCTTCTAGATATTTCTTCTTCTTGGACTAATGCTTGATTTGTTTTGGGCTTAAGGAGGGAACTCCAACAAATCTCCCCTTCCCGATTTAGCCCGAAACAATTGCCATACCCGTGCCTTTGCAGCAATCTTCAAACTTCTTGATCGGTAATACCTTGGTCATAAAGTCTGACCAGTTTTCATCGGTGTGTACCTTGTTGAGATGTAGAAGCTTCTCTTCAAGAACTTCTCGAATCCAATGATGCCGAATGTCGATATGCTTCGACCGAGAGTGAAAGCTTGGATTCTTTGCTAGGTGAATGGTGCTTTGATTGTCACATAGCACAACATACTTATCTTGATTTACTCCCAACTCAAGTAAGAAGTTCTTCATCCACAACATCTCCTTGCACGCTTCCGTTGCTGCGATATACTCTGCTTCTGTGGTGGATAAGGCAACACACTTTTGTAGCTTCGATTGCCAGGAAACAGCTCCCCCTGCAAAGGTAGTCACATATCCTGATATTGACTTTCTTGAGTCTTTATCACCAGCCCAATCTGCATCAGTATAACCGCTTAACTCTAATTTTCCATTGCCAAAACATAGACACTTTTTCGTTGTGCCTCTTAGATAGCGTAGAATCCACTTAACTGCTTTCCAATGCTCCTTTCCTGGGTTTGCTAGAAAGCGACTCACAACTCCTACTGCATAGGCAATGTCCGGTCTGGTGCACACCATAGCATACATGAAACTGCCTACTGCTGATGCATATGGGGTAGTCTTCATTTCTTCTTTCTCTTTCTCACTTGTTGGACTTTGCTCCGAACTTAACTTGAAATGTCCGCCAAGTGGAGTGTTCACTGGCTTTGCCTTATTCATGTTGAATCTCTCCAACACCCTTTCAACATATCGTTCTTGGGATAACCACAAAAGCTTCTTTGGTCTATCCCGAGTGATCTTCATTCCAAGAATCTGTCTCGCTTGCCCCAGATCTTTCATCGCAAAGGACTCTCCTAAGTCTTTCTTCAATGCGGCTATTTTGTTGCGATCTTGGCCCACAATCAACATATCGTCAACATAGAGTGATAATATGAGAAAGTCGCCGCTTTCGTACCTCTTTATAAAAACGCAATGATCGTTCTTGGTTTTCTTAAAGTTGTGATCCACCATGAAGGAGTCAAACTTCTTATACCATTGTCTTGGGGCTTGCTTGAGACCGTAAAGACTCTTCTTTAATCGGCACACCAAGTCTTCTTTTCCTGGAACCTTGAATCCTTCAGGTTGCTCCATATAGATCTCCTCCTCGAGTTCACCATGTAGAAAGGCCGTCTTGACATCGAGTTGTTCAATCTCCAAGTCTAGAACTGCTGCTAGACCAAGAACCACTCGGATAGAGGACATCTTCACCACTGGAGAGAATATTTCTTCAAAATCCATGCCTTTCTTTTGGTTGAATCCTTTCACAACCAATCGAGCTTTGTATCTTGGATTTGAGCTTTTCTCTTCATACTTCAATCTGTACACCCACTTGTTCTTCAAGACTCTCTTTCCTTTTGGTAGCTTCATCAGCTCATAAGTGTGATTATCATGCAAGGATTGCATTTCATCATGCATAGCTTCAACCCACTCATCTCTATGAGTGTCTCCTATGGCCTCCTCATAGCTTTGAGGCTCCCCCTCATCTGTAAGATTAACGTACTCATCTCGATAATATCTTACAGATGGTCTTGTCTCTCTTCCAGACCTTCTTGGCTCATGTTCTTCCTCTGGCTCCACTTGAACTTCTTCTTCACCTTCATCACCATTCGGATCCAAGATGGGATCCCCTTCGCCATCATCTCCAATCACTTGTTCATGATCTTGAGGCTTATGAGAATTTTCATTCCTTACAACCCTTAGATTTGGTTTCTTTGATTTGTTGATGTCTTCGATTGTTTGATCTTCGAAGAAAACAACATCTCTACTCCGAATAATTTTTCTGTTAACCGGATCCCAAAGCCGATAGCCGAAATCATCTCTTGGTGACCCAAGATAGATGCACTCTTTAGTCTTGGAGTCTAGCTTGGCTCGTTCATCCTTAGGTATATGGACAAATGCTCTGCAACCAAACACCTTCAAATGGTTGTAAGAGACCTTCTTACCCGACCAAACTTCCTCCGGGACATCGCCTTCCAAAGGAACTGATGGTGTAAGATTTATGACGTCCACTGCAGTCTTTATGGCTTCTCCCCAAAATGGCTTGGGTAGTTTAGCGTGAGAGAGCATGCACCGAACTCTTTCTGTGATCGTTCGATTCATTCTTTCAGCTAGCCCGTTCAGTTGTGGCGTCTTTGGTGGTGTCTTCTCCATTCTAATTCCATGAGCTTTGCAAAACGCTTCAAAGGGACCTCGATACTCTCCACCATTATCAGATCGAACGCACTTGAGTTTTTGACCCGTACTTCGCTCTGCTTGGGCTACAAATTCCTTGAAAGCATCAAGAACTTGATCTTTTGACTTCAAAAGGTATACCCATACCTTCCTTGAATGGTCATCAATAAAGGTGACGAAATATGATGCCCCTCCATTGGATTTCTCGGACATGGAGCATACGTCAGTATGCACAAGATCAAGAATATGCTTTCTTCTCATGGGCGTAGATGATCTTCGGAAAGCGACCCTATGTTGTTTTCCGGCTAAGCAATCATGACATGGTGAGAGGGAAATACCTTTCATATCAGGAAGAAGTTTCTTCCGAGATAGTATATTTAAACCTTTCTCACTCATATGCCCGAGTCTTTGGTGCCATATATCCATGTCATCACTTGCGACATTTACTTCTTCCTTGCAAAGCTTGGCTTGAGTCACGTATAATGAGCCTTCTTTTCTTCCTCGAGCCATGATCAAACTCCCTTTGATTAGCTTCCATTTGGCACTGCCAAAGTGACTGTCCAAGCCGGCATCATCGAGCTTTCCGGTTGATATGAGATTGAGTCGCATGTCGGGAACATGTCTCACATCTTTGAGAACTATCTTACATCCGGTGTTTGATGTAAGAATAACATCCGGTGTTTGATGTAAGAATAACATCCCCCTTTCCAACGATCTTGCTTCTTCCTTGATTTCCCATTTGAACATTACCAAAGTCACCACTTTGATAGGTTGTGAAAAAGCTTCCATGAGGGGTGACGTGAAAAGAAGCACCAGAATCAACGATCCATGAGCTATCATCAGAGCTAAGATTACATTCTCCAACGAGATATAATTCTTCGCTCTGGTCTTCCACAATGGTGGTAGTCTTGTCTTCATGCTTCTTTGTAGGATTGAACCGGTCTGGTTTGATATTACCGGCTTGTTTGTCTTTCTTGAAAAACCGACATTCCGACTTCATGTGACCCGGTTTGCCACAGTAATAGCAAGTAACTCTCGGACGTGACTTAGATCTTCCTCGAGATTGGTCTCGTCCTCTGCTTCGGTTTTGACCACAAGTCTCTTCTCTACCTCGTCTATCAACAATGTTAGCTTCTGAATAAGAGCTCGAACCTCGCTCCTTCCTGCGAACTTCTTCGTTTAGAAGTCTATCAGTGACGGTATCCATGGTAAGCTTTCCCTCCGGTGCTGAATTGCTTAGAGTGACAACTAGTGTGTCCCAACTCTCCGGTAGTGAACTAAGGAGTAAAAGGGATTGCATTTCGTCTTCAACCTTCATATCAACTTTGTTACGCTGATTTACGATCCCCTTGAAATTGTTCAAGTGCTCCATCATGCTTTGGCCATCCTTGTACTCCAACTTTACCAACCGTCGAACAAGAAGAGCTTTGTTTCGAGGTGTTTTCTTTTGAATCATAGATTCAAGTTTTGTCCATAATTCAAAAGCATTTGTGTAGGTAGAGACATGTTCAAAGAGAGATCGGTCGACATACTTACGTATTACGGCAACCGCCTTTCTATTAAGAATCTCCCATGCTTTATCATCCTTTCCTTCCGGCCTATCCTTCATGATGATGGGCTCATGCAAATCCTTACAATAAAGGTGATCTTCCATCATCGGTTTCCAATAAGAGAAGTTGTCCGTCGTGAGCTTGAACATGTCACCTTCAAAGGTAACGGTGGCCTCCATCTTCACTTCTTCAAAGATAACGGTAACCTTGCTCTGATACCACTTGTTGGGAAAATTACCCAATATCGATGAGATGAAGATGGGATTAGACAACTAAAAGATTTAAGAAGAAGACTCTTTATAATTTTGGAAAGGGTTTACAAAGATTTTGTTTTGAGAACTCTCTCTTACAAATGTTTTCTCTCTTTGTTTTCTTGATTCTTGGATGATGTTACAAAGGGACTCTACACTCTTATTTATACTAATGGAGGGTAACTACAAGCTAATTCTAGAGACTTCTCCATCTTCTTTTCTTAAACACTTCAACATACTTCTACACACTTCTCAATCCACACTCTTCTTCTCCTTCTAGATATTTCTTCTTCTTGGACTAAGGAGGGCTTGATTTGTTTTGGGCTTAAGGAGGGAACTCCAACAAAACTTTATGAATTTAATGCATGTTTTGGACATACATCAAAGAATTTTCAAAACTCAGCTACGTCTTCCTTCTTCCTTCTTCCTTCTTCCAAACCCAAAAGCCAAATAGTGATCGTATTCGGTCATGCTTACGGTATACATTTTTTTTTTGCAACTGCTTACGGTATACATAATTATCAAAGAAACCACGTAAAGTTAAACAAGAGGCCGATGGCTAGAATACAAGGTTTGCTCTTTTTGCGCTTTTAATGCTCTTTCATTTTATGAATCTTATCTTGTGAGCAAGGGACCCTCCAAATATAGGGAAGAAAAAGAACTTTGGGGTTTTCTGCAAAATCTTTATGTCGATTGCGGCAAAAATTGATGGCAAAAAGCTTTTAAACTGTATGTTTTCGTTTGCGTGTGGACTCTGCCGTGTCTCTGACGGCAAATGTGAGAATGGTCCGTCTATAACATTGACGGCTTGGGGCATTCTCTTCGGTATTGAGATAAGGTCACAAATACGTGTATATGTACATATATACTGATAAAGATAAAATTTTGTAAACCAAAATAAAACTAAGCTCAAGCATATACAGCTACGATAGTGGTCCTTAACTCCACGCTAACATCCTTTATATATTAATTGAGAAACATTACAACATTGTGTGTAGCCACGTATCACCATGAGAATAAAATTCAGAATTTTTAGAAAATAGGTTGGTTCATCTTAAATTATATTATACTTTTTATTAAACTAACTATTAAATTGATAAATAGTGTACAAACGAATATTCTCGCTTTCCTTAAATAAAATCTATGGAATTGCCTAATATGATTAACGTATATATGACAATCAATGATTATGAATAATAAATATTTGATAATGATTTTTGTATCTTAGCACTTTTTGTTCATTTTATATTATTAAAAGATATTAAACAACCTCATTAATCATATAATAATAAATTTTTTTTTTTTATATGTTATATTTTGAATTTTTAAAATGACTATAAATTACTAAAAATATTAAATGTCTCACACTAAAATTTTGTGATCAATAGTTTAACTTTTTTTGGTAATAACAAGATACAAATGATCATATATCGTATAAATATGAAGTCTCATTTACTAGACATTCATATTATATATTAATATAGTTTAAAATTAAACTATATAACATAGAAAAATACTTAAATATGATAATTTCTAAATATGTATTAAAAAGTATTAAATAATTTTGAAATTTGCATTCAAAAAATCGCACATTAGAAATTTTGTATTTATCATATGAGTATGAATTCTCAATAATAAATATTTATATTAAAATATACTATATATCTATGTCCATGTCATTGAAATTTAGTTATATACAATATAAAATAAATAAAATAAGTTTGTGATTTATTTACCAAAAAAATATCGTAAATAAAAAAGATGTATTGTTTTGATTTATGTCTTTACTCTAATTTAATTATATACCTAATACGTAAATGAATACAAATAAATAATAATAGATAAAATTATTTTTATATATACATTCATCCCGCGCAATTGCGCGGGTCTTAAGCTAGTTTTATTAGTATTGTGAAGTATTATAACTAATATTGTTCCAATCCATTTCTATTTTTTATCCTTATACTTTTTCCTAAAATAAAGAAAATATATTATAAAAGATACTCCAATGTATATCTTTATAATAGAGTTCTTCTAATTTTAGGAGAAAAATAGAGTTCTTCTAATAATAGATAAATGTTATTTTTATCCTTAAATATAAAGACAAAAGTACTTTTGTTTTCTTCCAAAATAGATGAACTCTACTATATAGCTAGTTGCATGGAAGCTTCATCGGACGTCCGCTTTCCGCTTCAGAATCAGAATCGGAACCTTGTGGAAGCTTGCGGAATCTTGCTTCCAAAACGCTTCTAAAATATTTTATTTAAAAATACGTTGGAAGCTTACGATTCCGTTTTTGGAATCACGCTTCCGTTTTAAAAAATGCAATGTATATCAATAAAATATAAAGAGTATTTGCACTCTATACACTAACATTAGTTTTTTAATAGTAATGAATATAGAGTTAGAAATATACAAATATTATAAATTATCTTTATGCATTGAGATTTTTTATTAAAGATATAGAACAAATTGAAATATATTGTGTCAATTATTTATGAACTATTAAAAATAGTTAATATATAATTTTTTTTGTAAACTTAATTTATGTGTATTTTTACAGTTTTAATATAAAATCATTTCAAAATTATTATAAATGAATAAATGATTTATTTCAAATTTAAATCATATAATTTTTAGTCCTAATTTTTTTTTTAAATCTTATATAGATATATTTATATATGGAAATACGCTTCCAACATATGCCCGCTTCCTAATATTTTAAAACATCTCGCTTCTGCGTTTCCTTACACTTCTGCTTCCACGTACCCGCTTTCGTTTCCAAAACGTACCCGCTTCCTAATATTTTAAAATATCTAAAGACTCTACACTGAAAATAAATTAAGATAAATTATATTTATCATGTATAAATATTTTCCTCGAGAAAGCATGCTAATTTGCAGGGATATATATACTTCATCTTCACTAGTAGTTCGGAAAAATATTGAAAAACCTTTGTCATCGAACTTAGTCATACAAATCATGGTTAAGATTAGTGATTCGAGCTCTGAGTGTATAGTAAAGAGCATCCTCCTTTACATGTTCCATCAGAATTTTTTGCTTTGAGTGTCTATACCGTTAAATTCAATGTTATACTTTTTAACTCTATGTCTAACTAATAATAAAAAGATAAATATCATTGGAGTGTCGTACTATATATATCTTTTGTTAATAGCCTGTTCAGGTTTTCATCAGAGATGTGTACATTAGTACATATATACATACCAAAAATAAGGTACTCAGTATAGAAAGAAAAGTGCTGCAATTCATTGTTATGTTCGTCATGCTTACGGCTTAATTATGAAGAAACCACGTGAAACTGAACAAGAGGCTGATTGACAAGAGGCTGATTGCTAGATTACAAGGTTTGCTCTTTTTACGCTTTTAATGCTGTTTCATTTTCGGATTTATACTTTGTGGTCAAGGGACCCTCCAAATTTAGAAAATAAAAAGTAGTTTGGTGGTTTCTGCAACATCTTTGTCTCTTAGGGAAAAAAATGATGGCAAAAAGCTTTAAAACTCTCTCTTTTCTTTTGGCGGTGGATTGTGCCGTATCTCTGAAGGCAAACATGAGAGAGGTGCGTCAATCACAATGACGGTTCTTGGCCTTCATTGCCGTATAGAGACAAGGCCTCAAAGTACGTATATTATTAGGCTGAAACATTGAAAGCCAAAATAAAATTAAGCTCAAGTATATATCAGATAGATATGACGTGGTCCTCCGATCTTCAGGGTGTTGCATGTGATATATAAATGATCCACCATATCTTATTACATTTCCCTATAGTCTACAGAATACATCTCCAAGATTTAATTTGATTTTGTACTCGAAGCATATGGATCCGTATATTTATATATGAGCTTTTGTATGGATAAATATGCTAATAATGTGCATAACAAGTTTGACGTAGTTACAACTTTCCTTATGGGGTAAGGTGGTCCTAAGTATATACGAAAATAAAAATAATGATAATGAAGTTTGTCAAGACAGTGAAATTCCAAATCTGGCCACCAAATTGGTTTGACTTCACGCACTATGACTCTTGAATGTCCCGCTCTAGATTCTCACCGTATCAGGATTTAACAAAGTTTTCAAAAATGTTGGGTTATACATTCTCACTGTATCAGAATATTTATTTTCTGCCAATTTCTATATTGCCAGTACGTCGAAATGAGTAGCCGAAAAGAAAAATATGTCATCGGATCGCTCTTTGAAATTTTTTTGGTGCTTGTGAAACCCGGACTGGCAAATCTCTGAGCATACGTATCTAAGATTGATTAACCAAAAATAGCAATTGAAAGATAACTGATCGCGAGTCTCGTGTGGACAAGAACAGAGAACGCATGTGACTGATATACTGAATCCCAAGTAGCCACTTTAAATACAAATGAGGGTTGAGGGCTTTCATCGTCAACCAAAGTTAATCAGAACAATTTGGATGAGCACACTTGAACCAACAGCGAATATTTTGTAATTTACAAACTCTTCTAAAATACTTTTAAGAAAAAATCAATTTTAAAATATTTAGTACATATCTAAATAAATTAAAGTATCTGATCACTTAACGTTATTTTCAGGCTTATCAGCTGCAGTAAATCTGTTTGAAATTCCGAACTTAACAGTGGCAACTATACACGAGGGATCTAATAAGATCCAAATATCCAATATCGCACCTCCCCCAAATGTCTAGTTATTTGGAAAATCTTTTAAAACGTAGTTGGCGAATAATGTTTGTTTTTCTACGTACTTGTGGAAACGGCTAACACGAGTTATTCATTTCTATATGCATTTAAAAATGTGCAGCCATTAATAATAGTAGCTTACTTGCTCTAACTAGTTCATTCTAGAAAAAATAGCGACGAATTTTCTTATCACCATGACGTTTTACTCTAAAACAAAGTCATCAGTTCATAACCTGTAATCGAGAAGCACGTATACTTCTTTATATTATATGCTCCTTAATACGTGTATTGAGGAAAGTTTATTCTTGTAACAACTCAAAAACAATTAGGAAAAGAAAATATAAAACTATCTAGTCTTTTTCATTTTTGACATCAATATAAAGTTATCTAGTCTCCGGCGAATATCCACCATAGGAAATAATTGTTTAAAAAAATTCACTAAAAACAATTTTATCTTACAAAGTCAATAAACACAAAGCGAGACATTGGTCCTTGTACTATAAAACCCCCTCTCTAACTCGGTCCATCTATTCACTCATCACATATCTCTTCCATTTTCCAAATCACTAAACTTTCTACAACCATTATGGCGACCTCACGACTAGCAAGATTCATAACGGAGGTTGCGCCACCGCAGTTTGTCACGGTGATGCGGCGAAGAACGGCCAAAGTACTCGACACGATCAAGGAGGAAGAGAGAGAAGTTGGGACCGATCATTCCATATTTTCTTCTTCTTTGACTTCCAAAATCTCACCGTTCACTTCTCCTAATCCTTCTTCCTCCTCCTCCTCTGGTTTGGCTTCTGCTTCATTATGTGCGGGTCCGACCAGTTTTCCGGTGACGGAGAATCGGAGCTATTTTCCGGTTTTCAAGAACTGAATAAAGGTCATCGTATCAGGAGCTGCTTTTCATATGTTATTATGTATATCTGTGTGTATGCTTCCGTTGTTGTCGGATGATCGGAGTTTTTTTCCCTTAACGGGTTGATCAAACCCGGATCAGCATTGTGAAGCCCAGTCGGGTTGACCCGATTCATTATAATTGTATAATCATCATGTGGAAGGGACTTTGTTCAACGTCGTTGTCATTGTATTGTTAATTTGAAAAAATGATCCCAAATAAATAATTTAGTCACACTATATTGTCGTTGTTCAAATAAAAAGTCACACTATATTGTCTTTTAGTTTGAAAATTTCTGTATAAAAAAAATCAAGGTCTTTATGGTGTTTATTCAAGAGCCTGATCAGCAAATGATTTGTTCATAGACAAAACCTTTAACGATCTATACATTTTCCTTGTAAGGAACATAAGTTAGAGCAACCTTATTGGTAGAACTCTTTTAAACTTCTCAAAATTTTTAAAATAAATACTTTTATTTGATAAAATCACTTTAAAATCAATCAACCATTAATATGATGACATATGGAAAAATAGGTTCTTAAAAATCAGAGAAAATATATTTGAATTAGTTCTTTCTCCTATTTTATTTGTACTTTTTACCTTTTTGATCTTTAGATACTCTATTAGAATTTATCAATATGGAACTGCTCTAAGATGGAGCTTGGTTTTTACGAGCGTATCTCAAGCATTGTCCATGACTTGACGACACATTTGATCCACTTCATTCCAATTTTCGCTTGTCCTTCACGACTCCTAATGTATTTTTTTGCTAAAAAGTAGATTGGGACTTTCACGACTCCGAATGTTTATTTTTCTTCTTACGATCTATGTTTTTTATGGCATACTCTGCGAGTTCTTTGATGTCCATTGTTTTTAGTTTATTAATTTTCTATTTAATCTATTTATATTCGAAAAATTGGTCTCTATACCCCAATTTGATGTTATAATTGTTGGGATTGTCAGGCCCGGTCTTGAGCAGATACTCAAGAAACATTGGTATGGGGCCTATAATTTTATACACTTGAAAGCTTACAATTTATACTGTTTTTTTGTAACAAATGTAAGAATGGATCCTAATCAAATTGCAACATAATAAAACCTTGAATATTTTTTTCATTAGTCTATAATATAAAAAGAGTAAATAGATAATTTCTAGGATTGATAAACTTTTTCAATCTTGAAAATATTGTAAATTTACTTTTAATTTCGTAACTAAAATTTTTATTGTCATTTTGGGCCCACATTTTTGGTTTCGTATTGGACCCGAAATATCTCAGGACCGGCACTGGGGATTGTGAAAACTATGTTCAACTTTCTATTGTCCGAATAGTATGATACTGTCCACTTTGGACATAAGAAGCTGGTCCGCATGGATTTACTTTTGGATTCTTTCCAAAAAGATCTCATATTAATTAGAATTGGACATCTCTTTATATATTACACAATTCTTGTCTAAATTTACAATGTGGGACTTTGTTTGATACCTCACATTCTTCCCCCTCAAACTAAAGACCACATTCATCTTGTGTCCCACAACTGAATTTCTAGAATCTTCTGACTTGATCTCTGCCACATACTTCCCGTTCATATCTCTAAGGGTACTATTCATATTTTGAAGGGTACCATTCATATCTCGAACGGTATTTTGGACTTCTTGCAGATTTCTCGTCATTCCGCTCTGATACCAATTGTTGGGATTGTGAAAGCTTATGTCCAACTCTCTATTGTTTGATTAGTAATATATTATCCAATTTGAGTCTAAGAAGCTGGTCCGCATGAATTTACTTTTGGATTCTTTCCCAAAAGGTCTCGTACTAATTAGAGTTGAACATCTCTTTATATATTGGACACTCCTAGTCTAAACTTCCAATGTGTGATTTTGTTTGATATCTCACAATAATTAGCTAAGTGCCATTCCTTCTAAACTCAACAAATCCTTTCTGATTTTAACCCTCTATCCATGCAAGCCTCTCATAGCTGTGTCGGTTTGTGTGTAAGCTTGTGTGTCAGTCTATGTCATAGTTTGTGGTCATACTCATGAACCTATATCTCCAAATAAAATATCACTCGTTGAAGAAAATAAAAAAAATCAAAAGAGAAGAAAAAATAATAAACAAAGATGTGCAAAATCTAAATATGACGAAGAAGAAAACGAGATTGATTTTGCATTTCTCTCATAAATTTATTTTGACTCGGCGACGCTGACGTCCAATTGAAAAGGTTGGTTGAGTTCATCTTTATCTTTGATTCTTCTTCTTCTTAGATAAAAATGTTTACTTTGCATTTCTCTCATAAATATATTATTTTCTATGTGTAATATTTTATGTTATAAGTTTTATTTTATTTCTCACTTTGGTTCTAAGATTATTAATCTAAGATTTGTTATCTGGTACATTTTTTTATAAATCATTGTTATCTGATAGATGATTTGATACATATTTTGTTAGCTGATGCAAAAGACTTTGTTATTAATTGATATACGGTTTGTATAGTTGATAAATGGTTTCACAGGTTGTACATTGTTTGGTGGCTGACAAATGGGTTGATACATGGTTTGTTAATTAATACGTTGTTTGATAAATGGTTTGTTATCTGATAAATGATTTGTTACGTGTTACATGTATTTGCTTTCTGAAACTTTATTTGATAAACGATCTGTTATCAGATAAATGAGTTGTTACCTTCTACCTAATTTGGTTAGATGATACATTGTTTGATACCAAATAATTGATAAATGGTTGGAATGATGTTACAAACTTGTCGCTAATTGATATATGGTTTGTGTAGCCGATAAATTGTTTGATAAATAGGTTGTTAGTTTGTACATGGTTTGATACTTGGTTTGTTAGCTGACAAATGAGTTGATACATGGTTTGTGAATTGATATGGTGTTTGTTAAATGGTTTGTTATTTGATACACATGTTTTTATCCGATATATATATATATTGTCAGATGACACATAGTTTCATAGCAAAAAATGAGTAAAAGAAAATATTCAAAATCTGAGAAATGATGACCATAACAAAGTAAAGATGAGAAGGAGATCAACATAGATTTGGGGTAAAACTGAGTCGGTGGCGTTTAAAAATTTAAAATAAAGATTGATGATTGCAAAAGAAATAAAAACAATGAGTTTTTAAAGAGGATTCAATAATGTAGAGGAAAAAGAGTGTGGAAGGAAAGTGAAGGAGGTAAACGGAAAGAGAGTGTAAGAGGAGAAAATAAAGTGTAAGAAGAATGTAAGAGGAAAGATCAATGAATGGGAAATAGTAATTTTGGAAACTTAAGGCTAAAATGTTATATCAATTTACACATACATCAAATCATATGCATTTTCTTAATATTGTTTCCAATTAAGGGTATTGAGATAATTGCCCCTTTAAATTCTTTGTTTAGTTTTATAAAACAACTAGTAGTGTGTCCGCGCTCGTGCGGGTATTTGTATTCGTTGTTTTGTGTAATTTTGTTATTTGATGTTGTTTTGTTGTAGTATCTTTTGTAAGTGGATTTTATTGGTCTTGTCATTGTGCTATTTAGTATTAGGTGAATTTCTTTTATATATATATATATATATATATATATATATCAATAATGTATATTTTAGTATTTGTAATAAAAGTTTTAACTATGATTTTTAAACCTCTGCATTAATTTTGTTAGCAATATCTGAGTTGGAACTCAACCTGAGAAAACGGGGAAACCAAAAAATGTCAGTGCTGAGTTCGCATGAGATACAAAAATAGTAGTTCAATGAAAAATCTAACTGAATACCAAAATGCATACCAGCCAAGATAATCCCTGCTAGGCTGGACATCGGCATCCATAAACACTCGAGATGATGACATCGAAGTGTGAGCAAGGGTTCATGTTCACAACACATTAATTAATTACTACCATACAACACGTGAACAATGCCACAATAGGATTCAAATCGCGCACGAGTTATACCACGGTCTCAAATAACAGTAAAGATGTCTCAATAAAATTCAGTTTGAATTACCACACCTACGTTCTATATGAGTACACAAACAATTACGACGAATGATGAGAGACAATATAGTTTTAGTGACTTAATCCGGTAGTTTAGTGAAATGCTTACCTCCAAGATGTTTAGGGTTTACTGTTGTGACCAAAAGAACGCTTGGAGTGCCTCCATACGACTTAAATTTCTCGCAGAAGACAGATGCGGCATGGTCCCATAGATAGAGTTTCATCACTTGCCCGCTGCACAAGGATAAATCATGTGTTAGACATAACACACAAAAACGCGTCTAATATTTGAACAAACTCACCCATGTGTCTGAACATGAACACATAGATGTCGCTTCTCTGCTATGTCAACTTCGTCGAGGACCATACATTGAGTGATGGCATGCCCATTCATCAGCTTCATGTGGCCAACATAGTTTGAGATAGAACAATTCAAAGGAACAATGTTATTTGGGTGAAAAAACCCAATGATTTAAGTATAAAGATCAACAATGCTTACCGTAAAGATCAATTTTGCGGTCACAGTTGGCCTGAAACTCCTCGTAACTGTAGAACCTGAACCTATCTTCGTGAAATGCAACCGGAGGGTTATCAATAACCGATAACTTAGAATTCCAAGCGAATGTGATGGTGGCGCTATGATCCGTAACCCGATACTGAGCTTTGTTTCTGGAGCCGAAAAAATTGCTTAGCTTATAAACAGAACCAGAAGCCAGCTCATATGTCCCAACCCGACCCGCTGGTACAAAACCATGAATAACAGTCCCCTATAGATCATTTGAGATACTCGATGAATAGAAATCTAACAATATTAGAGCAAAGGGGACCAGTAGTAAATGAATCGCAAACGAACCTCTTCATCTATGAGGAGCATCTCCTGTCCAATGAGCGTTTTCGAGTTTGGATTTCGAGCCTCCCAGAAATGAATCAGTCGAAACCTCAAGTCGGCTTCGTGTGGGCCGAGTGAAACATCTCTAAAGAGCATCACTTGATCGCCACACGCGGAGGAGGGAGCAGACGAAACAGGAGACTTCCCGTGATCGCCACGCGCGGAGGAGAGAGCAGACGAAACAAGAGACTTCCCGTTAGGTTTCATCACGATGGCGGAGGAACCAGTAGACTTCCGGCTTGGCCTTGGAGTCGCGGAGGAGGCAACGGTCTTCTTGTTTGTCTTGAGATCGCCGGAGATTGATGAGTTTCCTTTAGGCTCCATCGGGACTTTTGTATGAGAGAGGAATATCAATTTTAATCGAGGAAGACAAATGGAGAGGAAGATGAAAAGAATCCATTGAATGAGAGCAATCAAGGTGAAAGTATGCGTTGAAACGGTTCCGGTGAGAAGAGAAAGGGAAGATCTGGAAGACGAAAGGTGAGCGAAGAACGGCATGTTCATCGACGATAGAAGAGAGAATTGTGTCGACAGAGATAGGGGAAGAAGCCCTAATCGGAAAATAAAAGAATGCAAAATAAGAAACCCAAAACGAAATGCAAAATAAGAAAGACGAAGCCCAAATCGTGTAATGAACGGATGACATGTCTCATTGCTTGAATACTACTGGTCGAATTTCCAATCCTATGTGGCATACGTAAGAAGGCTCCATATTGTCCTTTTAATAGAGTTAGATTTCTTTTGCTCATTTCTTCTTTGTGGCCTCTTTTAGGAGAAAAAAAAAATTATCATATGAAATTTTTCTATAAGTATTCTCATTGTTTACTTAAGCATCACTGACCTTTAATTCTTATATCGACTAAAATATTTGTTTTTAGCACCATAAAAACAAAAACGATAAAAGACTGTCTATTTCACTTAATATGACCAGACCATACATAGCATATATACAACTATTTTTTTAAGTTATTTTTCATATAAAAGTTTATGATTTTACCAAACTAAATTTATTTCACCAATTTTATAAATAATGTTCCTAATTTTCTTATTATATAAACGCAAGCAGAATCATATATATATATATATATGTCTGAAATCATTACAAATTTAAGTCCAGTTAACTCAATGGTTAAAAAAGAAGAGATTATTTGTGTGTATATCCACGCGTCCCGTAATTAGGAGAATGTCTTTAATTTCTGTAACTAATTTTCATTCCGTGTTTGCTCCTACTCCTACACCCCCTGCAAGTGTAAAACTACATGTCAGAACACGCGTCTTTAACCTCTGTCCGATAAAATTTTTATTTTCAATTAATTAACATATATTTTATCATTCTCTCCTATCTTCTTCTATTTCTCCTCTTTTCTCCAATCTTTTTATCTATTCATCTCCTCTCCTCTCGCCATCTCTTTTTTTTCAGCTTATGGAGATGATTGGTTGGGGCTGTAAATACTCTGGACAGCTAAAATTTAGTCTACAGCTATATATGTCAACCAATCGAGCTTTGCTTTCCTTAAAAAACTCACAGCAAAAAAATCTCTGCAAAATCAAAATATGGCTGTAGAGAACTTTATTTCCAAAGCAAAAAATTAGTGCTTTAGGGGGTGATTGGTAGTTGCTGTAGGTGCTGTCCACAGCCCTATTTATTTCTACAGCACCAAATTAAGAGAAATCAAGCTTTAATTTTTTTTTTGAAACCAAATCTCTTCAAATAACCTACAGCTGTATAAGTGCTCTGCAGAGCCAAATATCCAAAGCAATTTTTTAGTGCTTTCCATAAAATTCTACAGCAATAAAATTTAAAGCCACAGCAAAAAATCTACAGATTTTTTTCTACTGCAAAATTTTTAAAGCTACAGCCATTACCAATCGGACCCTTAGAAATCTACAGCAAGGAAAGGTACAACAAATAAATCTACAGATTAAATTCTACAGCAAAAAATATAAAGTTACAGCACTTACCAATCATCTCCTATATTCTTTTGTTTATAATTTAATTGTCAAATATCAAACGAAATGGGTGGAAACCCCATCTCAGGTACGTTTGAAATATTTCTTGCACCATTTTTGTTTTATTATATTTTTGATCTGATTATGTGAAATACTTTTTAACAAAGAATTCAAAATAGGTTTTTTTGTGTCCTTTGAATTTATTTTTTGGGTTTATTTTTTTTTCTTTAAAGATTTGATCTTTGATGCTTCTTGATTTTGGTCTTTTAGATAGGTGTGTGCAAACCGGAGAGGAAATGTGCTTTACGGTGGAGGTGAAAATTGTATTGGATTTAAAGTTGGAGTAACCGAAGAAGGTCATTTCCAAGTTTTGTAAGCTGCTAAAGAGTGAAGTTTTTTTTTTAAGTTGGGCCATGAAGTGTTTTTGAAGCTATTTTCTTATGTGGATAACTTGCACTTTAGTCGTCATTATATCGATTATCTAATATTATTTAGATTTTAGAAAATCTTTAGTTTTTTTATTATTGAAGATACATATTTGTTAGATGTTACAAACAGGTACCACAAATTGTAACAATTAATAAGTTGTGAAATATTTATATACATAATTTGTTAGCTGATACATTGATAGAGACATGATTTATTAGTTGATATGCTTGTTATTATTTGAGAAATATTTTTAAGTTAATATACAACTTAGGACTAAAGAATGAATATTTACTAGTATGTATGTTATTGATTCTTTTAACATTACACAAATATTTAGAATTTGTTAACAAAACATGTAGATGTTACATAGTTTGTTAGATGTTACATGGTTTGGATACATGACTTGTTAGATGATATATTGTTTTGGATATATGGTTTGTTAGTTGGTACTTTAGTTATTACCGAATGCATGATTTGTTAGCCAATATATGGTTTTACACCAAAGAATAAACATTTATTATTATGTATGTTATTTATTCTTTTAACATTCTACACATACTTTAATTATTGGATGAAAATATTAGGTTACCATGTTATGAAATTAATAATTATGAATGTGTATTTAAATGCACTTAACTTCATCTGTAGCTATTATTTTTGTTTACTAACATATTTTTCGTTATATATTATCCTTTTATGATTATGTGTATATTTAACCTGAATGAATGTATTGTTTTGGTAAATATTTTTGTATCGTTATTGATTACATACTCAGTTAACACATTTCATAAGTGCAGAACAAATACGTTAACTAATAACAATTAATTTTAGCAATAATATTAAAATTTAGAATGAATTGTTGATTTTAGAGATGTTGAGATTTTGCAATAGATTGTAATCTCTATTGTCAATTCTATCAACTAATAAATTATATTATTATTTTATGTATTAAAATATTTTTATATTATATTTTCTTAAACATTATTAATTGATAATAAATATAATTAGCATTTACAAAATCGAGCAAACGAATGGACCGGAAGTAAAGTAGGTGGAGGTCTAGAAGAGGGAACATGAATCTACACTATATGTCAGTATATCTTTAGGACTCTGACATCTCAGGTACGAGTTGAACATTGTGTCAGATGGGAAAGGGTGTTTTCATCCAATGTTGAACACAATTGTGTATCTTGGGTAAGTCTCCAATTTGAGTCTCATATGTGGGTAATCTACTACATCTCCCAAAAATAATTACTTTAATTTGTCAAATCAGAATTGAACTCAAGCGTATGCGGTTAGGTTAGAATGATGTATTATACGCTTTATAAGAGTACTACGTTAATTGTTAATACATATTAGTACTGATCCAAGACAGTACATATTCTTTTAACTTTTTAGTGAGAATAATTACCATGGCCAAAGTTTTCGTTGGCTCCAGTATACATTCGGAGCATAATTGTTTTTTTGAACTTGTAAAATTTTCGGTAACTTATAAGTCTATGAATTACCAATATCCGTCAAATATACATGTCCATTAGTCTAGATCACTATTTCCATAAGCCATGCACCAGTTGGTACTATAGTCTATAGTTAACACAATTAGAAAGATCACCACATTTTTAAGGATATTAATTTGGTTTCAAGTATGGTGTTAAGTTAGAATGATGTATGATCTGATTGTAACGACCACATTTGAGTTAAACCACAGTTTTGTAAGACCACATATTTGTAAGACCACATTTTTAACTTTTGCCTACTATATGGAACACTACGATTGTAACGACCCAAAAACTAAAGCCCACCAAGATTCATTTAATTTATAGGGAATCTTAGGTATTTTATTTAAATACTAGTCTATAATAGTTTTCTTTTTGATCAATTGGCATGAATAATACATAATAAATTGAAAATTTTCAGATATGAAACATTAGCAAAAACGTGGGAAAGGCCCATCCTGTTTGGTGATGAAATGATATTGATAAGAAAAAATTACTAGGATAGCACTAAAAAAGTTTTTGTCACAGATATAGCTTCTAAAAATAAAAATGATCAAAATAGCACTTAATGTTTTATCAAAAGAGATAAATATACATTTATACTCCAATGGTAAATTAATTTAGACATTAGGGTTTAGAGTTAAAGGGGTGGTGTTTAGGATTTAAGATTTAGGGTTTCGGATTTAGGGTTTAGGGTTTAGAGTTTAGGGTTTAGGGTTTAGAATTTAGAGGTGGAGTTTAGGGTTTAGGGTTTAGAGTTAAGGGATAAGGTTTAGGATTTAGGGTTTAGGGTTTAGAGTTTAGGGTTTAGGGCTTAGTGTTTAGGTTTTAGGATTTAGAGTTGGGGAGTGGGGTTTATGGATAAGATTTCAAATTTTAAAAATAAAAAAATTTAAATTTTTTAAAAAATAAATTGCTATTTTGGTCATTTTAGTTTTTGAGGGCTATTTTTGTGATGTAAAATTAGATTGATGCTATTTTGGAGATTCGTTCACTTGATAATCCTATCACTCATTTAATCAGGCTGAGAAGCGAGAGAAAATGTCTGAGGCTGACATCATCGTAGTGATGACTTTAAACTGATATATATATATATAAAAGTGTAAGCAACGTCGCTGCCTGCAAAGTTCTAACATAGCAAGCAGTTACCGGAGATATGAAGCTCAATAAAGTTGGGCTCGTTCGTCTAGTTTAAGAATGAAGATTCAATGTACAATTTGATCCGTGCGGACGCGCGGACGTTTGTTTTTACGAATTATATATAATTTTTTTAATGGTTCCACTTATACTATTTTAGTGTATTATTTAACATATATATTTCGTTACTAAATCGTGTGAAAATTGATATTTTTTTTATGTGTTGGATCAGTTATGTAGTTATACAGTATCAATAATTTATATATTTGCAAAATTTTGTGATTGCATTTATAATTAAATAAAAACAAACATAAATAATTCATAATTACCTAATTATATTAGAAATTTTCAATTTATTTCATAAAGATAATGTACGATATTATTAATTTTTAAATGGTATTATGAAATTTATATTAAGTTTTGAAAATTGGACCGGCCGGTCGGACCGTGATTCGCTCTTATAACCGGTTCTGAATTGTACTAAAATCATATTTGAGTTAAACCATCAAATCCGGTCAAAGTCCAGTCAAACCAACAAAAAAATCGATGACCCGTTTCGATATTAAAACCCAGTTTTCTCGAATTCACGTTAAAAATAAAAGAAATCTAATATTTAAAAACATTTCATAAAAAAAATTGTATCATTTTTAATATCTATCTAAATAAATTAGTTTTCTTTTATATTTTTATATTCTTTTTGAAGTGTTCATTTTGTTTTTATATATTTTTTAGATTATAACAATGATATAAAGTTTCATAACAATAATTTTATAATTATACACACATATATATAGTTACCAATGTTTTGAAAATTGGACCGGACATTGACTTGGCATTGTAGATGGGTCAATGGTCGGACCGGTTTAACCGGATTTTAAATTAAGTAAATATATATATTTATATCTGTGTGTGTAACTATAAATTATTTTTATGAAACTTTATATCATTTTTATAATCTAAAAGCCAATTAATTTTTATGAAACTGTTACTTAATTTAATATTAAATTAAATTTAAAGTTTGGTTAAACCGGTCCAACCATTGACCCATCCATAGTGCCGAGTCAATGTCCGGTCAGCTGGGTCAGATGATCAAAACATTGATATTAACCAAATGAATTTTATGTTGTTACTAATTGGTATTACAATATTTTTCTTAGTGTAATGAGACGTGATTTGCAAGGTTTGATAACATAATGAAGTTATTCTTAGTGAGATGGCTATCCTTTTAGTTATGATGATTGCTGTAAAATTGGAAATGTTTTTAATATGTTACGTGGTTTTAATTGCGCTAAGAATTTATTAGTGTAGATTTGGTGGAAAGAAAATACTTTTTATGTTAACTAACCAATTTTAGCATCTATATATATAAATTAAATTTTTTTCTCTTTTTTTTTGATATGTGGAAGAGGAGTTTGATGACATGTGTCCTCATTTTTTTTTATTTTAGGTTTTTTTTTATTTTAGATTACTGCAATTTATCCTAACATTTTTTAATTGTGTATTATCGAATCCTTCTTGCATCAATCATCATCACATAACGTTTAATAATCTATTTTATTGGTCACTAAAATGCAAGAAGAATAAAGAAATACATAAAATAATATAAATATATTTTAAATATTTAATTTATTCACAGCTAAAAATAACATAAATTTTCATTCGTTTATTATTTTTAACTATTTTATAATATTTTACTTACAAATTATAATTTTTTTACTATTAAAAATTATAAAATAACCAAACTAAGAAGAATAAACTATAACAGACACATAGTCTAAACCTAAAACCTCCACAATCACAAAAAAAAAAACTGAAAATGCCATAATACGCTAATTCAATAAAAGTCCGGAGCTGAAAGGAGATCAAGAACGAAAACTAATTTACTTCCCTTTACCATAGAGTATCTTGACCATAACAAGCAGAGGTTAGAGAATGTTAGAAAGATAAAATTTGAGACAAAGCAATCCCAAACACAAAAGAACGCGATCAAACACTAACACAAAGTTATAGATATTCATTCGGTTTTTCTTGGATTAAACTAAAGAGAGTAATTACATGAGTTTCAAACTTTCAAACCAAGAAAGCAGGCCAGAGGAAGAATAATCACCGGAAAGCTAAAGTCACACGAAACAGAAAGACACATGCCTAAATCAGCGAAAGCACAACCACCAACCAAGAGGTAATAACCATCTCATAGAATAAACAAGCATATACAAGGTGTCTCTCGAAACAAAGAACCACAATATAAGGGACCAAAACTCTAAGAGACTAACTTCACAAACCTCTATACCAAGGGAAGGAGGGGAACAAAACAAACAAACTGAGAGAGTGAGAATGGAAGGTAAGCACCGAGAAACCAAAGCCTAAGCTTAACACCAGAAACAACCATCTAAGCCAACACAACATACACACATGAAATCAATATCCAAACCTGGATTGGCAAACATAGCGAAAGGGAGAGCCACCAGAGATGCGAGCAGTGATGAAAGCTGCAACGAGATGAAAGAACATAAAAGGAAGGGGAGACGAAACAAAATCAGCAAACCATGGAACCATCCCCAAGCTATGAAAGAGAGCATAGATGTCAGATCACCAAAAATCAGATCTTGAAAACCAAGACGAGCATGGACTATTGATGGCAAATCAACGATGGGGAAGACAACATCAAAGACGACTAAACTTTGTCTCAATCCAAGGGGATGCAGCTCCTAACATAAGCCAAAATCTAAGGAAGAAGAGGAGTGCCAATATTTACCGGAACATCATACAACGCATGAGAAACAACCACACAAATGGGACCTCATAAACCCGATTTACAACAAATATCAGATAATCTCACAGGAGAAGAATGCGAGGAAGAACAAGAGAACGAAGGTGAGTCATTTTTGGTGATGGTGAGAAGCGCCGCACACCGGAAAGATAAAAATGCATAAATGGTGACGGCTCGCGGTCAAAATATGGGGAGATGGCACAAAACATCTTAAAAGAATAATGTTCCAAAATATATAAAAAAAAATATAATTTTGAAGTCGAAACCGTTAATCTTAGAATCAACAAATTCATAAAAGCAAGTTATTGAAATTCAATATCATCAGAGACTCATTTCACCACTAACAATTAATATTATGCACACAACAACACATTATTGAAAAAACAAACACATAATATATTAACCTATCACCTACTATTACATAAAACAACAAAAACACCAAATAATTCTCTTAACAAATAAAGAAAATCACATAATTAGATTATCAAAAATATTATACTTAACAACAATGAAATAATATTTCGCGCGAAGCGTGGAAATACTTCTAGTTTTAAATATATTTCAGATAAAATATAAAAATAGTGTTCCTTGAAAAATGTTTGTAAATATTATGAAGAAAAACCGAGAAACACAAAATGTAAGAACCAAAACATCTGATCGATTTTGTTATATTTATTAAAAAAACACTTAGATGACAAGCAGTTATGTATAATTTCCTGCTTGAATAATCATATGTATAGTGGATCAAATGTTTGTGGTACAAATTTGGTATACAAAATTAGTCCAATGGATTTCGAAAAGTTGGATTTGGTTTTGTTGACACCACTAAACCAAAATATAATTGGTTTTGAAACACGTACACAGTAATATAAAAGTATTAAATGTTATAAATCATATTGTGGATGTCCATAACCGGCCCAATGCTAGAGAGAGAGAGAGTCGACCGTGAGGAGAGAAAGAGAGAATTAGCATCTTGCATTTTCCTTATTAGATTATGATTTGTACTATTTCCATATTTGTATTTCCTTTCTTTAGTCTTTCCATTATTCTATGACGGTGTAATTCTCTATATATAAAGGGCTCCTTATGTTTATGAATAATACAGAAACATAGATTCTATTCTCTAGTTTCACAACACGTTATCAGCACGATCACGCTCTAAACCCTAAGCTAAACAAACCCTAGCCGACGAATCCATAATCCCCTCGACGATAAACCCTAACCGTTGAGAACTCCCGGTCACGAACCCTAAACCTAATTCTCATCTTGTTCCCGTTCGTGACACGATCCCAGCTCGCGACCTCAGACCGTCTCAGCTCGATCCCAAGACACGATCTCAGCCAGCTCGCGATAGATGACTCGATACCGCTCGCGACAACAGCTTGTTTCCGTTCGTGATCAGACGTTCTCAGCTTCAGCTCGCGTTCCCGATACCAGCAAGGACAGCTCGCGATCCGTTCCAGCTCTAGACGACCTCAGCTCGTTCGCGTATCAATCTCAACGTTCAGCTCGCGGTTCTTCTTCTCATTGGAGGTCCATTCAACCCTACTTGAGGTTAAGGTAATTTGAAACCTTAAAGAGAACCCATAAATCGAATGTTGATTGCTTGATATGAATTGAAACCATAAAATCTTAAACCCTAATCGAAACCATTAGGTAATAGATCAAAACCCCAATGAGTAAATCGAAGCTCATAATCATAAGTTCGATACCCCAATTCTTGATACCTTAGCCGCATACATGTATATTACATGTTATGCAAGAAATCGATCCAAACCCTAAAAGCTAAAGACATGATCGATTTTATATAAACCCTAATCGAGATTGATTGTTTGATCAATTAAAATCGAAAACTTAATGGCTTTGAATCTCAAAACCCTAATGATCTAAGATCAAAATTGAAACCCTAATATCCATGATCCTAGCCGCATACATGCTTATTGCATGAATGCATGAAATCAATTTTATTTAAAACCCTAATACTAAAACACATTCGATTTTATAAACCCTAATTCGAAATCAAATTGATTGATTGAATGAATTAAAATCGAAACCCTAATCTAATGCTTTGAATCGAAATTGATTGTTTGAATGATTGTATGTTTGGATATAGTATGCTAGCCTTGATTAATTAAAACCGTATTGAATTTAATCACATAGAAATCGATTGCTAGGATTGATAATCTCATTCTTGAATTTGGTTGTTTGAATTGATAAAACCGATTGAATGATTTTCAAATTGAAGTCGTATTGATTGTTCGATCGAAATCCTAATGTCTTGAAATTATAATCGAATACTATCTTGTTTGATTGATTAAAACCGAATGCTTGAATTGAAATAGAAATCGCTTGCCAGGTTAGATGATTTATGCATTCTCGTCTTGATAATGATCCGTCTAGTATTGATAGTTTTCATACATTCTCGAATGAACCCTAATTGTTGCATTGCTCGACTGTTTGATTGCAATTACACATTGAACTCTTAGAAAACCGTTTGCTAAGATTGAAAACGAATAACCATTGTATTGATTGCATTGAAACCGTTTGCTAAGATTGTACCCGTGCGGCTTGTTTGCATCATGCATGCATAATAGTACGAACTGGTTGCATATAGAACATGAATGCTAAGATTGAACATGTATGCATCATATACGAATGACCTATTTGCATCATACCTAGAATCCGGATTGCTTGAGCATATGGATTTCATTCGCTTGAACACTTTTAAATCTAAATTATGAAACATATGATTTCAGATGTCGAAAATCAACAACTTGGATTTTGCTGCCCTAAGTCTCTCTGGAGATAATTACTTGCAATAGGCACTTGATGCTAAGATCATCCTAAAATCCAAGGGACTCGGTGAATGTATCATCGAGGGCAACAATACAAGTGAGAAAGATAGATATGGAGCTATATTAATTATACGCCATCATCTTATTGAGAGTCTCAAAGATCAGTATTTAACTATTGAGAATCCTCTAGACCTTTGAACAGAGTTGAAAACGAGATATGATCACCAGAGAACGATGTTATTACCAAAGGCTACGTATGATTGGAGGAATCTCAGAATCCAGGATTTCTAGTCCGTGGACGAGTATAACTCGGCCCTGTTTAAGATAGTTTCAAAATTGAAACTGTGTGGTGAGGATATAACGGATAAGAATATGCTTGAGAAAACCTTTTCCACCTTTCACACAAGCAATGTGTTGTTACAACAACAGTACCGTGAGAAGGGCTTCACAACTTATGCTAATCTGATCTCTTGTCTCTTGCTCGCTGAGCAAAACAAATGAACTGTTGATGAGAAGAATTGAGACCTCCTGGAACAAACCCATTACCTGAGGCACATGCGACCGTAGAGGCTAAGAAAGAGTCGAACCATGTCCAGAGTGATAGCCAACACAACCGTGGTCGTGGAAAATGGCATGGACTTGGTGGTCGAGGCTGAAACTCGTTTGGTCGAGGCCGAGGCAACTCATATGGCCGTGGAAGGAAACTCTTATGGAGGCCGTGGTCATGGCCGAGGCCGTGGTACATCATTCAAGCCACAAAACTTGAACAAATCCGTGTGTCATAGATGTGGTATGGATAATCATTGGGCTAAGACATGTAGGACCACCAAACATCTCGTTGACCTCTACCAAGAGAGTTTGAAAGGGAAGAATCCTGAAGCTCATATGACTTATCAAGATGGTGAAGATGATTTCAATCATGAACGAGACGATCTTATGGATTATGAAACTTCAGATTATTTAAAAGAATGAAGTTGAATTCGACATCTATGTTTTTGTGTTCTTTGCTTTATGTTTTCTATGTTTTGATTGCTTTGAACTTATTTTATTAATGAATGAAAGTTTTTGATATAAAAGTCTCTAAAGTCTCATAGAGGGCTACGGCCAGGCTAATATCATGTTGCCTAAGGGTACGCATCTAGAGATATCTGATGCATTGTATTCACCCAGCTCTAAGAGAAGCCTATTGAGCTTTAAAGACATTCAAATGAATGACTTTCATATTGAGACTAAAGGCGAAGGAAACAAAGAGTTCCTTAAGATCATAGAGATCGGCCAAGGCTATAAGAAATTCCTAAAGTCTATACATGCGCTCTCTACTGGCCTTTTACTATGCTAAGGTCGGAATGATAGAGACCAATGCTGGTGAGTTCACGTCCCAAGCGTTTAATGATTACTGTATGTCCATGGGGGTAAGTGTGGAACACTCCGTGGCACATGTACATACACAGAACGGCTTGGCCGAATCATTCATAAAACGAATTCAGCTAATAGCTAGACCATTGCTTATGAGGTCTAAGCTTTCGGCCACAGCTTGGGGACACGCGGTCTTGCACGCGGCCGAACTGATTCGTATCAGACCGTCTAATGAACATAAATATTTCCCATCACAATTTCTTACGGGTCATGAGCCAGACATATCCCATCTTAAGACATTTGGTTGTGCCGTCTATGTACCAATTGCTCCACCAAAGAGAACAAATATGAGACCTCAAAGGAGGATGGGGATATATGTTGGATATGATTCCCCCACGATTATAAAATACCTTAAGCCAACTACGGGTGACTTATTTAAGGCCAGGTATGCGGATTGTCACTTTGATGAATCCGAACATCCAACATTAGGGGGAGATAGCAATAAGCTGGTAAAAAAAGAAATAACATGGAATCAAACATCCTTATCTTGGCAAGATCCTCGAACTCAAGAATGTGATTTAGAAGTTCAAAAAGATAATCTATTTACAAAAGCTAGCTAATCAATTGCTAGATTCCTTTGCTGACCCGAAAAGAGTGACTAAGTCATATATACCAGCTGCTAATGCACCAATCAGAATTGATGTTCAAGAGGGACACAATCAAGTTGCTACAGAGTCTAGACAACGTTTAAAACGTGGTAGACCAATAGGTTCCAAAGATAAGAACCCTCGGAAAACTAAGAAAGGTGCAGAGAATGAAACCGAGGTTGTTGAAACCCTAGACACGACCGCGGCCGTTCCTAAATCCTGGGATTTAACCGCGGCCGATCCCAAAACCTTAATAGCGATCGCGGCCGATCATGAATGCTTAGATGCGGCCGGCCCTGATGTATCTAATACTGATTCTTGGGACACCAAGATTCAAGGTACTGAAGGTCGTGATAATAATGAGATCTCAATAAACTATGTCTTGTCTGGGATACAATGGAACAGAAAGAATGTCGACATTGATGATATATTTGCATACAAGGTAGCACTTGAACTTATGGATTTGAATGAGGATCATGAACCCACGTCTATTTATGAGTGCACTTAACGATCAAATTGGATCAAATGGAAAGAAGCTATAAACGTGGAGTTAAACTCTTTAAAGAAGAGAGATGTCTTTGGACCAATAGTCCGGACACCATATGATGTTAAACCAGTCGGCTATAAGTGGGTCTTTGTGAGGAAAAGAAATGAACACGACAAGATCGTGAGATATAAAGCACGGCTTGTTGCACAAGGATTCTCACAGAGACCAGGAATCAATTATGAGGAGACATACTCCCCTGTGGTGGATGCTACTACTTTTAGATTCCTGATAAGTCTGGCTATAAGAGAGAAATTAGACTTGCGGTTAATGAATGTTGTAACTGCATACTTATATGGACCACTGGATAATGAGATTTATATGAAAGTACCAGAGGGTATAGAGTTGAAAAACAAATCGAGTACTCGAGAAAAACACTGTATAAAGTTGAATAAGTCACTTTATGGATTGAAACAATCAGGTCGAATGTGGTACAATAGGTTAAGTGAGTACCTAGAGAGAGAAGGATACAAGAATGATCCGATCAGCCCTTGTATCTTTATAAAGAAATTCGGCAAGGGCTTTGTGATTATAGCAGTGTATGTTGATGATTTAAATATCCTAGGAACCTCTGGAGAGATTTCCCAAACAGTTGACTTTCTTAAGAAAGAATTCGAGATGAAAGATCTTGAAAAAAAACAAAGTTTTGTTTGAGATTACAGCTTGAGTACATAAGAGATGAAATCCTTGTGCATCAAATGACATATACAGAAAAAGTGCTCAAGAGATTCAACATGGACGAGTCTCACCCATGATCTAGCCCCATGGTCGTGAGGTCCCTCGGCCTGGACACTGATCCGTTCCGTCCTAAGATGGACGATAAAGATGTCCTTGGTCCCGAAGTGCCATATCTAGGTGCCATAGGAGTTTTGATGTATCTGGCTAGTCACACGACCAGATATATGTTTTGCCATGAATCATTTGTCTAGATTAAGCTCTTGTCCAACCCAAAGGCACTGGAACGGGATTAAACATGTTCTTCGTTACCTGCAAGGAACGAAAGACTTGAGTTTATTTTATACTAACCAAAACAAAGAAAGTTTAGTTGATTTTGCTGATGCAGGTTATCTTTCGGATCCACACAATGCTCGATCACAGACATGCTATGTTTTCACACATGGTGGAACGGCCATATCATGGCGTTCCATAAAGCAGACGATCGCGGCCACATCTTCAAACCATTCGGAGATCTTGGCTGTTCATGAGGCCAGCCGCGAGTTGTTCAGAACAGGGGGAGTAATACATGTTGTACTCTTTTTCCTTCACCATGGTTTTGTCCCACTGGGTTTTCCTGGTAAGGTTTTAATGAGGCAACATCTAAAGCGTATTACAATCCCTGTATGGTTATGGCATCCAAGGAGGAGTGTTATAAATCATATTGTGGATGTCCATAACCGGCCCGGTTCATAACCGGCCCGGTTCATAACCGGCCCAATGCTAGAGAGAGAGAGAGAGAGAGAGAGAGAGAGTCGACCGTTAGGAGAGAGAGAGAATCGGCATCTTGTCTTTTCCTTATTAGATTATGATTTGTACTATTTCCATATTTGTATTTCCTTTCTTTAGTCTTTCCATTATTCTATGACGGTGTAATTCCCTATATATAAAAGGCTCCTTATGTTTATGAATAATACAGAAACATTAAATTGAATTTTGAATAGATATGGTTTGATTTTGTAGACAATATTAAACCGGGATATTATTGGTTATGGAAACAAGCTATTTTTGGTTTACTATTAAATCTATAATTTTCCTGGTTTTCTAATTTTGTAAAGTGAGGTTATTAGAAGGCAGTGGAAGTTTTAACAATTTAGAAGATACGTAGTCGGATAGATCCACGATCCAAGAATAGATCCCTCATTCTTTTTTTTTTTGATAAAAAAAAAGGTTAAACCCGGATCTATTAAAGACACAGACCTAATTCCCGGGTGGAGGTACAACCCACGGATAGACCCTCTCCTGGACATTCAAATGAGCCGAAAGCAATAACCCATATCCGTATGGCCAGCAAGATTCGAATCAGGGTTCCCCGTATCGGATTTATTCTCTCAAGCGTCACTGGACTACCACGACTGGTTGATCCCTCGTTCTTTCTCTCGAAGTTTATTTTTTTTGGTTTTTTTACATTTGGAGATTTTCCATATCACTCTTCCCCTTCTCAAACGACGCGTCTCATCCTATCACCTCAAACGACGCGTCTCATCCTATCACCGGAACCCCCAAGATCACTTATTCGTCAAACACTAGGGTTAAGAGTGAAGTTAGAGATTGGAATTATATTGATTCATAACCTCACATCTCATCTCAGGTTTACACTTTCAATGCAGACTCTCACTCTCTCGTGATCGTCAGCCTCTGTGAGAGTCATATCACTATCCCCGCAGAAATCCGCGACACCACGCCGACGTTCATCCTCAAGTCATGTCACTTTGTCTAGAAGGATCAGAATGAAAACACGTCGTACCAAACAACGTGAGTATTAAATTAGTTTAGTTAGCTAAGTGTTGGTGGTGTATTAAATGAGTTTATCCGGCTAACAATTATATTTTTATGTATTTATCTTCCGTGTTTTTATTTTAAGCAATGTTAGCTTACTAACAATTTTGTTGTCATAAGAAGAAGGTGAAATATATCTCATGAATATTGTCGATCTTGCAAATTACAGATGGTTGTAATGTGACTTTTTTAGATCCTCCGTAAATTAGCATGGTTATAACGACTTATCTACGTACTTTACATGTTAGCTGATATTTAGATTTACAATTATCGGCTATTAGATTGGTTGATGGTTATGTTAATTGATAAATGGATATTACTTAAAGTATAGTTATGTATAACTGAACTAGTGACTAACTGATGTATATAAAGTGTATGGTAGCTGGATAATAAAAGTGTGAGTGCATATAATGAAAATATAGCTGAATAATTACATTGCGTTGGTAATATATGATTCTCTATTAAGAAATTCTATATTATTTGTATGGTTTTATGTCTATTGTTAGTTGGTTTAGGACAACTCATTGCAAGTTACTTTTGTTTTACCAATATTGAACTTGAATATAATATTGTTTGTTTTCGTAACCGGCTAACTATAACAAAAACGACAAGTATGATCTGTTAACCGGTTATTTCACAAAATTACATCATTAAAAAATGTTAAAGAAAATTAAAGCTTGTTATCTCACAAAATTTTATCATTAAAACTTTAAACATACAAAAGTGGATTGCGTGAAAAATCCATAAAGTAATGACACTGAAGGTCTTGTTTCTAAAGAGAGAAAAACATAACAAAGAAGTAATTGCAAACGTTAACATCACATGAAAATATTGAATTTAACTAAAAGTTATGTCCAGTACCACTAAAGTGATCACAATTCTTAAAGTTTCTTCTCACGCTTATACCTCACAAGAAGAGCATGAGCCAAATAAACCTTTCCCAATCTGCTCAAGAACCTCATAATGCTCCATTGACAAGCTCTTGAACAAATACTATATTCATGTACCGGAATCTGAAGATAAACAGAATCAGCAATGGTCAGTTTATCTCAATCCCACAACCATGGATCTTGTACACATCAAACACTAGCCTTACTTTTCCGGACATATAAAAATTGAGGAAGAAAAGTAGCTAAAAAGCTGAGACATTTAATAAGCTAATACAATGAACTCTGCAAGAATCTTCTGTATTTTGCCAACCCACCAAATGTAGTAAAGTCAAAGTTTCCACGAAAATAAAATCTGTAGAAGTAAAGCCTAGAAAAGATGTACATATCATAAAAACTGAATCTTGCTAATAAAAACAGAGAACCCCTAACGAACATGGATCGGTTTGTTGTTGCATATGCTAGCTTATTTACCACCTGCAATAGCACAAACGTTACTACCACTTAAGAGTTGGTACATTCATCATAATTACAGATAAACACACAAAAACTATTGCTCACTATATCTGACAATCTATCAAAATAAGCCACAAGACTGTTCCAAATCCAGAGATCTACAAAGAAAATGGTTATAAATTTGAAAATTATTACATTAAGATGCACCCAAATAAGAACAACTTCAATAGAAGAAGATCGTTGCTAAAGTTTGGACCTTGATGGTGAGCTTGAGGTAGACATCGTCTTTGGTCTTCTTGCTCTTACAGAGATCAAAACAATACCCTGCAAGGGAATACCTCAAGATCAATACTTTATCGGTGAGCATGCAATCAAACCAAGGGAATACCTCAAGAAACCCATTTGTATCAGCAGCAAGAGCTTGAAGCGCTTTCTGAGCTTCAGTAACTTTCATACCAGCTCTGCTAGCCACGTCTCCGACGATTACTCTCTGACCACACTTGCTCGTTCCCGTCTTTGCACACACAATACGCAGCATCTTTACAGAAAAAACAGGATTTCAAAATTTCAACTCTTTTTAGATTAATATTGTACTAAAGAATTGGTGACATAATATGTGGCATTTCTTGGGGGCGATAACACGATGTTCTGTTTTTTTTTGTTGGAGAGAGAATAAAATAATTTTAAAATGAGAAATTATAAAGACAATTGGTATGAAAAACCAAATGTGCTAATAGGTCTCGTTTAGGTCATTATAAGGGTAGCAATACCATTATGAAAACTCAACCGTGAAAATTTCAAAACATGCAAATTATAATGTTATTGGTGTATATAGAGTGTAAATACTCCCTAATTTTTTTTTTACAAAAACACAGTATGTTGAAACTCTACAGCAACTGAATCATCAACTGTATCCACCGTCGACTGAGAGTGGATCCGTCACTCAGCCGCCATTAGTCGTCGAAGGTAATGCCGGAAAACACCTTTCAGATTGATTTTTCTCTTTTCAATTTTTTAATTTTGAAAAGTACAAAGTCTAGATGATCGAAGTCATTCTGGTTTACAAAAAATAAATAACAAGCAAAATAACGTTTTAGATAAAAGCAAAACATAACTAGAAGATGTATTATGTGTTTTTTTCGTGAAATGAAGGCCACCACCACGTTCATTTCATCAAGATGCAGGAAGCTAAGCCGGAGAGCCACCACGATGCGCAATCACACACCATTGTGCCCCTTCACAGTTCTGGACGTGTAGCTCAAGTGCCGTCACCATCCACTGCACACTTCACGCGCTGTTGCCATCTACTGCACGCTTCAAGTGTGTATCTCACGCGCCACCATCATAGGTTGTTTTACGTCGTCGCTGTAGATTTTCTGATAAGTCGTCGCTGCCCTCTCGCCAATGGTTACTAGTCGGCGACTCGACAACTCCGCCGAGACAACCGTTGGTTTGACTTGATTGTGGTTTGGTTAGGTTAAACCAATCGATTATTAGAATTGATTTCTGGTATAACTGAATTGGTTTGGTTAGGGTTAAACCGGTTTGTTATTGGAATTGATTCTTGTTTAGGTTAACCAATTTGGTCTAACTGAAATCGAATTTCGGTTAGGGAAACCGGTTTGTCCAATTCAATTTCAATATGGTTAAGGGTTAAGCGGTTTGGGTCAGAGTTAACAGGGTTGACCATTGACCAGGCCGATTGACGTTGACCAGACCATATGTTATCCGTCTTTAACCGTTCGAAGGCTGTTATCACTCTATTTTTTTTGCTTTGGTTTCAGATTTTGAGTTCGTTTGAGCAGTTGGAGTTCGTGGACACCATTTTTCCACATTGATAAGGTGAGGGCTATTTTGTAATATCATGTACTAGTGTAGAACTATTTATATGAATAGTTTAGTTTCAAAACATGTTTCATATGTATGAATCAAGTCTGTCTGAGTGTTACGATGTAGTTAGTATATTCATTGTAAAGTGAAATTAGATGTCTAAAGGATATCACTCTTGGTTGGATTGTTTGATGTTAAGTGATATATATATATATATATATATGGTTATAAAAGTATGGACTATGTGGTGATTGCGGGACTAGAGACGTCGGATGGTGGTTGTGGGGGTGCAAAGAGGTTTACATATCGAGGAAGAGTGATGATTGCAAGGTGCAGAGACGTCCGCATATCGATGCATAGTGGATGATTGCGGGGGTACAAAAACGGACTAATGTTGTTGACGCATATTATGTTATATTGTATATCCCTATAAGGAGAGCATTGGATGTATGGACTACTTATGTAATACCAGCACAATAACTGTTTCGTGTGGTGCAGTAGACATGTTATTGGTCCATGTTAGAGCTAAACTTCCATAATGACAATTATATATCTAAATTAGTGGTTTACGTGTATATTATCACATATCTTACTGAGTGACTTTCATATTAATCATCATTTGAGAATGATGAGCTTGAGTGATTTTTATCGGATCAGTGGATTCTCTTTTTAGGTTTTTGATTTTATGATTTTAACTATATTTTTAATTTGTTTTATTTATTGGATTTATGGGGTTGAAAATAACTTTCGAGAATTAATAAAGTAGAGTTTTAGAAATTGATTTTTTTTAGTTTAAATAAGAAAAATACGAATCCTACAACAATATTTAAGAAAAAAAATGAATAATATGGGTGATTGATTGGGCTGTAAGACCTGACTTTAGCTTTAATATTAATCTACATCCTTTAAATCACCAATCATACTTTATTTTGTTTTTTAAAGCTAAAGCCAAAAAATAAATAAAATGGCTATAAAAGCTTTATTTTCTAAAACCCCATCTTTTTGGTTGTATGAAATATATTAAAGCTACATCACTTATAGCTAAATCAAAAAATCTTACGGTCTAAATTCTAAATTCTAGAGTAAAGTTTCTACGGTTACAGTCCAACCAATGTGTCTTCATTGGCTCCAAACCTTGGAACATGATCGTTTCTGATTAACCTATTAAAAAGTCGCCGTTAATTTAGTTTGCTTTTTGTGGTCATTCTAACAGAAAAAAAAAACACGGACTCGTGGGTCGATATAATATGGTTTTCAAGGTCAAATTTATCAATTACCGGCGGGGGATCTACGTTTCTTAATAAGAAAGTCATTTTCTTTCCTAACACAAAACTATACTTTTTCACAAAGGTTAAAGTGTTAATCGTAGCAAGCTCCACCCAGGGGCGGACCAGACCCACTTGAAGAGGTGTGGGTCACCTGACACCACAAAAACATGATAAAAATTTGTTTTATATAGAAAAATGTTAGAAAACATGTAGCTGAGTTGGTAAAATAAGGTGCTTGACCCCACACAACCCGAGTTCAATACGCAGAAAAGATATCTTTATTTGTTTTTGACACCAGACAAAATCAATCTTGGATCTGCCACTGCCTCCACCTAACTAATTTATTCATTTTATCCAAATTTCTCTACTAAATTCTAAATATTCTTAGGATGTGTTATTGGTTTATATATTTTGATTGATTTAGAAATCTATACAGTATTTATAAATCCAAGTAAAATATACAAATTTTCAAATTCTCTCGGATTAGTATTTACAAATCCGGAGGTTTTCCCTCAGATTTGAGCATTTGTATTTTTAACAAAGAAATCCATGCAAATCCACTCAAATATATTATGAAATCAAATCACTACAAGAAAATACAAGTATAGCGACGGCCAAAATCCTCGTTATTTCCTCGTAAAAGAAGGGTTACGAGGAAATGGCGATGAAAGGCGTTTCGTCGTTATATGTTTGTCGTAAGAGAAGATTCGTCGCCATTTCCTCGTTCATTAGCGAGGTTATATTTTCCTCGTAAAGAAGAATTAAGGTTTCGTCGTAAAGACCACGTGGGGTTTCCACGTAATGCGGTCGTTGTGTTTCCTCGTAAGTAACTCGAAAAGGATTCGTCGTAAAAGATCCGCAAAAACCTCTAAATATATTCGTCGTAATAAAAACGTAAATAACACGAAAGTAATTCGTCGTAATAGAATCGTAAAGTATACGAAAACGAATCCACGTAAAATCCTCGTTAATAGTTCCTCGAGATTTTGTCGTTAATTTTCCTCGTTAATACATCGGGAATTAGCTACGAAATTACTTTGTTTTCTATTTACTGAATTTATAAATAAAAATAAAATAAAAATTATATTTATTTAATTTATTAATAAAATTTTAATTGAAATTAAATCGAATAGAAAATTTTTTTTTGGCCGAATCAAAATGAAATTATATAATATATAAATAAGTTTTGAATTTTAAAATACAATAACAAAAAAAAAAACTAATGCTGCATTGCCGCGTCGTAGAATTCCTCGCTCCTTCTCGAGAGATCTGCCTCGTTGACTTGCACGGATGCCTCGCCTGGAATGGGGTTTTGTTGTTTCATGGTCCTGAACATGGCCTCCCATTCCGGATTTGTGGCCGCTATGACGTCCAAGAAGTTCTCGAGACCACTCATACGAGCTGTGAACGACGTTTTTGTCGAGGCCAACTCGTTTTGTGTCGACGACAGCTGATGTTGTGTCGTCTCCAACACGTCGCGCAGCTCAGAGACTTCATCATCCCGTCTCTGGCCATAAGAGGAAGTCGCTCTCGGAACATCGTTGACGGAACCAATCCCCAACACACGTCCCTTTTTCCTAGGAGCGACCTTAAAAAACAATAAAATATATATTAAAATTTAAATTTTAAAGTAAAATGGAATTAATAAAAAATTTATATAAAATTTACCTCCTCGTAAATTCTATCCACTTCTATTGTGGATAAGACGACGGGTGATCCGTCGGCGGACTCCTGCGCCAGCTGGGTCTCACGCTCGTCAATACGAGCTGCCACATCGTTGTAGATCTTCTCAGACTTCTCATCTACAAATTCGCCCGCCTTGTTCTTGTGGGTCCGATCGAAAAGTTCCATAAGAGTCGGTAAACGTCCCAACTCCTTGGCCTAAAAACAGTTGAGAAAGTTTTTATTATATATATATATATTAAAAATTAAAAAGTTAAATATTTAAATTACGTACCATTTCCAAACGGACGCGGGCGTGTGGCTTTTGGCCCGTACTATGTTGCATCGCCCTGTGGCCGTGCTCATCTACCGAGTTACGGGAGGCGGAGCAAGACTGGGCGACTCTCATGGCATCAGGATCCCTCCAATAACGGATGAGGCCATCCCACACGTCCGTGGTGATGGTTGCGGGTTTGCCCCGCTCATAGCCCTTCACGATCCAGTCACCCTTCCAGTTGGAGACCGTGTCCAACAAACGTTTCTTCGCCTTGTCGATAAACTCTTTCCGCACCTTCTCATTGACCCCCATGGACCAATTAAATTTTTGCTGCAAAAAAAAAAATATTAATAATTAGTTTAGAAAAATAAAATTTAAAAAAATATAAATCAGGAATAAATTGTAAAAACTTACAGCGTAAATCTTGAACCACGTCCTTCTGATGTAGATCGGAGTGGATTTCCAGTTGGGATGTGGCATGGAGAAGTAACCTTTAATCGTCTCGGTTACTTCTGTTGCAAGGCAGTTATCAACCCCAAACCTGGAAAAAAAAACAAATTTAAAGTTTTAAATATTTATTAAAGTCACAAATGAATTTTAAAAAATTAATGTAACATACATACCAGAGAGTTCCGTCAGGTCGGTCGGGGTCTATGATCGGTAAGCCTTCTCTGCCTGGCAAACCGAGAATGTCCTCAACAGTGTACTGAGAGTAAGGACAACTCGGTGGCACCATCAAATCAGCATGAACCTGATTGGCGGGCATCTGAGGAGGCACATGAGGAGCTGGCATCGGAGGAGGAGCTATCGGAGGAGGCACATGAGGAACTGATGGCGATGCCGTAGAAGAAGGCGAGACTCTCTGAGAAGATTGAGTCTCGGGGACGGTCTCCTGCTGACCCGAAGAACCGGGAGCTGAAGAAGAACCGGGAAGTGAAGGCGGGTCTAACCGACTACCCGGTTGACCGAACATCTGCGAGTAGTGAGCAGTACGCTGGTGCTTGCGAATAGTCTGCAAAATTTAAATTTCTAAATTAAAATCAAGAGTAAAAAAAAAATTATGAACAGTATTAACTACGTAATTAATAAAATTACGAAACCTAAATTTTCTAAACTAATTTCCTAAACTAAATTCCCTAAACTAACCACCTAATCTAAATTCCCTAAACTACTTAGAGAGGAATGAGAGACTTACCATGGCGAGAGGAAATAGAGAGGCTGTAGAGAGGAAATAGAGAGGAAATGAAGAGGGCTGCGGTTTCGCCTATATATAGGATTAGGTTTCGTCGAAGATTCGTCGCAAAATGACGAGGAAAGACAGAGGCCCGTCTTTCGTTTCGTCGCAAGGCCCACGCAAATTAACGAGGAAATACAGAGGCCCGTGTTTTTTTTGCGAGGAAATACAGAGGCCCGTGTTTTATTTTACGTCGTTCTTGCGACGATTTTTGTTTTTATCATCGACATTACGTGCAAATAGCGAGGCTTTTTTTGCTAACCCCTAAAATCTTAAACCCCAAACCTCAAACCCTATCTTTCTTATCTCCAAACCTCAAACCCTATCTTTCTTATATTTCTTATCTTATACTTCATATATTTCTAACCCTTTAACTTCAATATATATATTTTTTTGAATTTGAAAGGTTTAATACGTTGAAAAACTATTTTACAAATTTTGAATTTGACATATCACACAACAAATCAAACACACTCTACAAATCAAATATGAAAGGTTTAAAAACAAAAAAAAAGAGAAGAAGATATTTGAATACAAATGATGTAGATTTATGTGGGCTACACTTACGTATCTCGTCATATGTGTTTCCAATATCTTTTTTTTTTTTTTTTTTTAAGTTTATATAAAATAGAAAATAATTTTTTTTTAGTTTATATGAAGTAGGATGGGGAGTTTTAGGGTTTGCACATTTGGGGTTTAGGGATTTGGGTTTCATTTTAGTTTAGGGTTTATATTTACCGACGAATTAACGACGAAAAGTAAAATAAAAAAGCGGACCTCGCTCATTCCACGTAAGTTCACGAGGCTCTTACGACGTTTTGATCTTACGTGGAATAAGCGAGGTCCGCTTTTTTAATTATAAAGCGTCTCTTATTCCACGTAAGTTCACGAGGCTATTACGACGTTTTGATCTTACGTGGAATAAGCGAGGTCCGCTTTTTTAATTATAAAGCGTCTCTTATTCCACGTAAGTTCACGAGGCTATTACGACGTTTACTGTTACCGTGGAATATGCGAGGTAATGTATTATAAATCGTCGTAAAATTCCCGTGAGGTAACGTGGAAAGTACGACGACTGTCTCTAAACCCCTAAAACGAAACCCCAAACCCCAAACCACATCTTCTTTATCTTCTACTTCATATATCAAACACTTCTATCCTTTAACCTCAAGCAATTCATTCTAATCCAAACCGAAAATTATAAAAACACAATTCCTTTACTTATAATTAATGTCGATATCTTATTTATAAATAAACTCCCATTATCTTTAATTATATATAATAAATCAAACTCATACAAATATCAAATACATTAATCGGATTCATCGACATTCTCGTCATCACTTGAAACATCATCATTTTCATGAAACTCGTCTTCAACAGCTTCCTCCGTGGGATCTTCGGTAAGATCTTCATACTCGTGATTATGCGGATCAATGAGAAGGATGTCATCAATTTCTTGTTCAGGTTCATGAACTTCATTTATTTGTTCTTCTTGCAATGGTGGTTCTTCTCCTATGATGATTCGTCCTCGAGGTGTAACTTTGATCACGGCTAACCAATTTATACCCGACTCTCTCATCCGAGGGTATGGAAGGAAGCTAACTTGGTCTGCTTGTGAAGCTAAGATGAAGGGCTCGAATTTGTTGTACCTCCGGCCACCGTTGACATCTACTACACCGAATTTGTTCAACCGAACACCTCTATTGACGACGGGGTCGAACCATTCACACTTGAAGAGGACGCATTTTAGCTTCAATATCCCTGGGAATTCGACTTCAATAATCTCCGTCAAGATTCCGTAGAAATCTGTTTCTCCTTTCACACAAATTCCATAGTTACTGGTTGCCCGCTGTTTACCATACTCATATGTGTGAAAAGTATAGCCTCGTGTGAAATACATCTGTGATGTGGTGACCTTTACAAGTGGAGATTGAATTACTTCGTGTAACCACTTAGGATAATCTGCATCGTCGTCATAATCAACCTATTTAAAAATAAAAAGAACGTTGAAATACAAATCATTCATGTATGAAAATTTTAAAAGTATTTGATTAATACCTGATTCTTCAACCACTTAACAAAGTGTTGATCTTTTCTTTTGTCTACGTCACTTGTGGATATACCAGGAAATGTTTCTTCGACTTGTGAAACAAACATGCTGTAAAATCACATTTTACATGAATTAATCTCTCTCAATTATATAATGTATACTCAATTTAAGTTACCTTTCAAAATAACGCATCAATGGATCCTCGCAATTGAGTAGAATATAGGTGTGTGCACTATGAGCGTCTTCTTCACTCGACCACCAAACCTGTTTTGATTTCCCACCAAGTCGTCCAATCTGGCTAAAGATTTCTGGAACACCAACAACTGCATATGTGGGCGCAACGCCACCATCATCATATCTTCTTGGAGCTCTTCTTCGGGTACGTACTTTTGACGCAAAGTAGTACGATGTGAAGTGAGAAACTTCTTCTGTCAAACTTCCAGCAATTATAGAACCTTCAACTTTGGCGAGGTTCTTTGCTTTTCCCTTCAAATATTTCATGGCTCGCTCGTACTGATACATCCATCCGTAATGTACCGGTCCACGAAGCAATGCCTCATATGGGAGGTGGATAGCTAGATGCTCCATCACGTCAAAAAAGCCTGGAGGAAATATCTTCTCCAAGTTGCACAATAAGATAGGAATGTTCTCCTGAAGCTGTTCTACGACTTCTTCTTTAAGAGTGCGTGTGCTCAAATCCCTGAAAAATGCTCCAATGCCTATTCCAAAAACAATTAAACACATTGTTAGTCAAATACTATTATTGTAAACTAAACCAATTTAATATTATTGTCCTATTGTAAACTACCTGCAAGTGCTTCATGTACGTTTGTTGGAAGTAGCTCCGCAAATGCAAATGGCAGAAGTCGTTGCATAAAGACATGACAATCATGACTCTTCATCCCGGAGAACTTTTGACCCTTTTCAACACATCTTGAAAGATTTGAAACATACCCATCAGGGAACTTCACTTCTGATGCCACCCAATTGAACAAAACCGACTTTTTTTCTGAAGACAATCTAAAAATTGGAACGGGAACTTGGCCATTGCTTTTTATATGTAACTCACTTCTTGAGCAAATATCCGGCAAGTCCAACCTCGATTTTATGTTGTCTTTTGTCTTCCCTGGGACATTCAATATTGTATTCATGATGTTCTCAAAGAAATTCTTCTCTATATGCATCACATCAAGGTTGTGGCGCAGAAGAAGATCCTTCCAATATGGTAACTCCCAAAATATACTCTTCTTGTGCCAGTTGTGATGAACACCGTAAGAATCAGGCATATTACGAGGGACATGCCAATTACCACCCCAGCGAACTGTTTCGTTAGCTCCGTGATAGTCGATTTGCGCTTCAATTTGTTCTCCAGTTAGATATGGAGGAGGAGTGTCTCTCACAACCTTTTTTGCCTAAACAAATTCTTGTTTCTTCGGTACGGATGGCCAACTGGAAGAAATCGACGGTGACAATCGAACCAACTTGTCTTTCTACCATTCTTCAGTTGAAATGCATCTGTCGTTCCATTACAATATGGACAAGCTAATCTCCCATGTGTAGTCCATCCAGACAACATCCCATAGGCAGGAAAGTCACTTATGGTCCACAAAAGCATAGCTCGCATCGTAAAATTCTTCTTCGTTGAGCAGTCATACGTCCTCACCCCTGTTGACCACAAATCCTTCAACTCTTTTATCAGTGGTTGTAGGAAAACATCAAGTGACCTTTTTGGATGCTTCGGACCGGGTATTAATATGGTCAAGAATAAAAACTCCTGTTGCATGCACATCTCCGGTGGCAGGTTGTATGGCGTAAGAAAGACTGGCCACAATGAATATTGTCTCCCTGACATTCCAAATGGACTAAATCCATCTGTGCATAATCTGAGGTACACATTCCGGCTATTGCTAGCGAAATTCGGATGTACTTTGTTAAAATGTTTCCAGGCTCTTGCATCTGATGGATGAGTCATCTCACCATCCGTCTGAGTATGCTCGGCATGCCACCTCATCTTTCCAGCAGTCTGCTCCGATTGGTACAATCTTTTCAATCTATCTGTAATTGGTAGGTACCACATCCTTTGGTACGGTACCCTATTACGTCCCCTTCCTTGCGGCTTGAATCGTGGTTTCTTGCAGAATCGACATTCTTCCAACTTCTCATCATCTCCCCAGTAGATCATGCAGTTGTCGATGCAAACATCTATCATCTCCGAAGGCAACCCAAGACTATAAACCAGTTTCTGAATCTCATAATAAGAATCAGCAGACTCATTGTCTTCCGGCAAATACTCTTTAAATAAATCTGCCCATTCGTTCATGCAACTTTCAGGTAGATTGTGATCAGTTTTAATATTCATCATTCTAGCAGCCAATGACAATTTAGAGAGACCTTCTCTACAACCACTGTAAAGTGGTTGATTTGCCGCATCTAACATTTCATAAAACTTTTTTGAATCTATGTTAGGTTCTTCATCTTCATCATCATGAGCTACGAATGCATCAGTTACCATATCATGAACCCTATCATAATCTACCATCGGCTGATCCTCCTGATGGTAACTATGTGCATTATGCAATTGATGATCAACCGGTTCTTCTTGAAAGTTGCTATTACTACTACTAGCTTCATTCTGATCATAACTATAACCTTCTCCATGTTGAAACCAGATATAATAATTTGGCGTGAAACCTCTATTTACTAAATGCTTCCAAACATTTTCACGATTTGCCAACTTTGAATTGTTACATTTCCTACAAGGACAGAATATTTTACCGCTTTCTTGGGCGAGCGGTGTAGAATCTGCTTGATGCATAAAACGCTCCAACCCAGCAAGATATTCTTTCGTCACTCTCCCGTTAGCATCTCTATGCATATACATCCACCTCCGCAACTCGAAAATATTTCCCAAGCCCGACATTTTTTTCACGTTTTTTTTTCTTGTTGGTGTGCTTAAAATTATGTTCAAACCTCCATATTTATAGAAAATTTTCGAATCTGGTAGTTGAATTTTGCTAGGAATTTACGACGAAATATTAGGTTAGTTGCAAAAAAAACGTGTTAAGTTGGTGGATTTCTCGTTCTTTCCTCGTAAGTTATTTCCTCGTAAAAATCATGCTAATCTTACGACGAATTTGCGAGGAAACACATTTTTCTCGGAATAACCACGTCAACTTACGACGATTTTACGAGGAATCGCTTTACTCGGTATTTTACAAGGCCGTTACGAGGAAACTTTATTTCCTCGCAATTTCATCGTTAAGTCAACGTAATTTCACGAGGATTAGTTTTCCTCGTTAAATTTCCTTGTTAAAACTGTGTTTTCTTGTAGTGAATATATTAGTAAATCCGTATGATTGAATAACACTTGATTTGAATTATAATTTATGAATCATTAAACGAATAACACATGATTTCAATACATATTTTAAAATCATAGAACTAATAACACTAGATTTAGTTTGGATTTTCAAATCCATCAAAATATACAAACCAATCACCCCCCCCCCCAGCCAAACATGGCGAAGTTCGTGGATTTACATCTACCCCATCGATGATTTTGTGTTTTTTTTGGTAAAAATGATTTTGTGTTCTAGCATAACAAAGTAATACTGTACAATATAATCAGAAGATTAGCGCAACAAATATATGAAATGGGAAAACTTATCTGCTCTCAACTGTGTGACTATGCCCATATGATTTCTTGGATTTTTTTTCTCTCAATTTTTTAATGATATAGGACCATTGATAATTAGTATACGTTGTCTTTATGGTTAATGTAATCAATATTTTTGTTTAAAAGGCCTTACTAGAATTTGTCATTTGTAATTTTGTATTGAATCCAGTTCAGTTGATTTGGATGTCTACTTTGTAAGAATTCATACTCTATTGATCACTGTAAATGGTGTACACCTTCTTCTTTAAGTTTTTTGAATGGAGGTATCTAAGACCAAATCTTTTGGATACTTACACAAGACATAGTAAAACTTGTCTTTGTACACAAGACATAGTAAAACTTGTCTTTGTCAAAAATCAAGACAATATATTTGTTAGGTTTTTAAAGTACAACGATCTTTTTCCTGAGAAAGCGTATGGTAAGTGAAATATTGATCCTTGAAATCAGTGATTTAAAAATTTTAGTCAAAAAATAATCAGCGATTTAAATGATGCTACCTTATGTATGTATTAGAATAATAACTAGTCTAAACAAATTTTATTTTTAAAATTAATATTATATACTGTTTTGTTGTGTACTTAATCCTATGCACCGTGCGGGTCTACATTAATTAGTACTAACAAATACACTAATAGTCGGTTTAATTAAAAAACATAACCATGTGCAAAGTTTTCATTGGCTCCAGTACTCGAACATGATTGTTGTTTTTCTAACTTGTAAACCTCCATGTACAAATTATTTTGTTTCCGATGTCAAACTTTCAATAGTGACCGGCGGGGAATATACCCTTCTTCTAATAAGAAAGTCGATTGTTTTCAAATACGAAGCTATGGTTTTATATATATATATATAAAGAAAGATTGAAGTATGTAACTATGTATGATGCACAGTGCCGGCCCTTGGACCACGCGGAAGAAGCGGTTGCTTCCGGCCGTACAATTTATCAAGCCATTTTGGCCACAAAATATTAATATTCCCTTTTGTCTAGTGGTCCAGTGCGCTTGTTTATAGACTTTCCAACCTAGGTTTGAACATTACCTTCTCCAAATCAGCTTATATTTTTTTTCCACCGGCTCTGATGATGCATCATTATGGGTTATAAACAGTAGCGGCCCTGATACCAAGCGGTGGAAGCTTGAGCTTCCGGCCGACAATAAACACATAATTTATCGGCCTTCGTTTGAATAGTATTTGTCTATAGCATAATGGTTAAGCCGTTTGGTTGAGTCTTAGAGTTAACGTCTTCGAACCCTACATCCTTCAAATGCAATTAAAACTTTTTCATACATATTTATAAGCGGCCTTTATTTTCTGTTGAGCTTCCAGCCTTCAAATTCATCGGGCCGGCATTGGTTATAAATGTCAAAGTCAATTCCTTCCGAGAAAAAGTGGCAGGTTCATGGATCTACATTTCTTTCCTCGATGACTTTTTATCACCCAAATTAATCCTCAAGATTTAATTATTCATGTCTCCTCTAATGATTTTGTTATCTTATTATAACAAATTGATTCCTTCTTCATGAATACAAAACTCAGTCCCTCGTCTCTTTGATGAATATTATAAACTTAAAAACACGCTTAAGTCGATTTGGGTTCACAATAAAAGGTTTGTTTGATGAATATATTTAGATAATTTTTCTTTTAAAAACATTAAACTAGGAATACAAAATTTAGAGTATGTTGGCAAATGGCAACTCTATACTTTTAGCATTTTCTAAATTGACTAATCTCTCTATACAATGGGTGCAGTCCTCAGTGTTATAAATCATTAAGTGGATGACCCATAACCAAGACCAGAAGAGAAAACCCATCGGTCGAGCCAAGGCCCAACCGCATGGATGAGTGGCGGCCAAGTTTCTAGTCGGCCAAGGCTTACTAGTTTTTCCTTTTCTCTGTTTTAATAGTTTTCCTATTTCCAGTTGTATTAGGTTTTGGATACTTTCATTTTTCTTATACTTTGTAATTCCTATATAAAGGAACCTTATGATTCATTAATAATATACAGAAGAATTCCCCATTCTTTTACAATACGTTATCATCACGATGGACTCCAAAAACCCTGAGACAAAATCGAAACTCCCAAACCCTAAAAACCTAAGCCGGCGGCCACGATCCTAGACGACCTCCGTCTCGTCTCAACTCCGATCAAGCTCAGCCTCTTGACGTTCCCTGTTCGTGTTCAACGTCCTCAGCCTCAGCTCAGCTTGTACCCAGCTCAGTTCAAATCCCCGACCAGACGCAACCATCCGCGACAAGCATCAACTCGCGATCGCTCTCGGCATGCGACCCGACAGGAGCCGTCTTGCGTCCATCTGTCTCAGCTAGTCTCAGATCTTAGGAGGTCCGGTTCAGACCTACAAAACAAAGGTATAAAGACTAAATCTGAGAACATAATGATCAGAACCTAAAACCCCTAATCCATCATTATGGAATCCCATGTCCTTGATCAAAACCCTAAAACCTATAAACTAAAATTGACAATCTCATAACTAGTTATAGAAATCGATTCCTTAGAACATATTGATTGTTTTTATTGATTGTTCCTGATCTGAATTTGAGAAACCCTAATTCAGGAATCGAAACCCTAAACCTAAAGATTGAATCCGGTTTTAATTATTCTTATTTTGATTGAATGTTTGATGATCTGAGGTTTTAGGATTGATAGATTGATTGAATAATCTAATCTCGAATTTAAAATCCTAAAAGCTTTGAAACCTTGAATTCATATTGCTTAAAACCGGCTGCTTATTATTTTGAATCAAAACCCTAATTCGAATTTTCTAAGGTTGTTTGCATGACATCTAAATCCGAATATGAATTGCATTCGTCTTGATTATCAAACAGCATATAGATTATACAAACTCGAATTGATTGCATTAATAAAAGCATATGGCCGTGTGGCCTAATCTCTCTGTCTCATATAGAAACATGAATTAGGATTGTTCGCACCATGGTCAAGTAGTTTTCATATGAACGTTTCTTTTGATTGAGTTATGGCCGCATAAGGCTTGATTGTGGCCGAGGTTCTTGTTTATCTTATGGTCGAAGGATCACATTATAAAACCCTAATTTCAAATGATAATGTGATCAGATGTCGAAAATCTCAAACCTAGACTACACATCCCTTAATCTCTCTGGAGATAACTATTTGCAGTGGGCGCTAGATACAAAGATCAACCTGAGGTCAAAGGGACTCGGTGATACTATCATCGAGGGAAACAATGAGAATGATAAAAATAGATACATGGCGATTAGTATTATAAGCCATCACCTCATTGAAGGTTTAAAGGATCAGTACCTGACAATGGAAAATCCACTAGGCCTTTGGACCGCTTTACAGCGTAGATATGATCACCATATGAGTGGAAGAATCTCAGATTCATGAACTATAAGTCTGTGGATGAATACAATTTGGTATTATTCAAAATAGTTTCAATGATGAGACTGTGTGGTGAAGAAGTAACCGAGAAAGAGTTACTTGATAAGACCTTCTCTACGTTCCATTCAACGAATGTGTTGCTGCAGCAGCAGTATAGAGAGAGGATTCGCCACATATACTGGTCTGATCTCGTGCCTACTTCTGGCCGAGGCTAATAATGAACTCCTGATGAAGAACAGTGAGATGAGACCTCCAGGATCAGCACCATTACCAGAAGCCCACAAAGTTGAAAAGAAAGATCCCAAAGAAAGCAACCACGTCTATAATGAGAGAAGAACACACGGCAGAGGCCGTGGTGGGTACAAAGGACGTGGTGGCCGTGACAATTACACATATGGCCGTGGATATGGAAACCACAATAACTGTGGTCGTGGTTCCAGCTATGGCCGTGGAAGAGCCATTTTTGGCCGCGGTCGAGGCGGTATATCCAAGCTGTCTTACTCGACCAAATCCGTTTGTCACAGGTGCGGGATGAGTAACCATTGGGCCAAAAATTGCAGAACCCCTAAGCATCTATGTGAACTCTATCAGGAGAGTCTTAAGAACAAGAACCCATAAGCTCATATGGTTCACGACAATGGGTATGATGCTGATGATGATTTCGACCATGAAAAGGATGATCTAATGGATCATGAGACATCAGATTGTCTTAAAGACTAATTCGACTTTTATTTGATTACTTTATGATTGCTTTGGTGTTTTTATTTTTGGTGTTTGAATTTATAATATGAAAGCTTTAAAGTTTTATAAAAGTCTCTGAGATTATAAATCTTCTTATATATAGAATGAATGATGAGATGAGTATACTTGTGGTGGATAGTGGCTCAAGTCACACAATTCTTAGAGACAAAAGATACTTCGTCAATCTCATAATGCAAAGTGCAAACATACATACTATTGCGGGTGTGGCCGGCCTGATTGAGGGTCACGGCCAGGCTTATATATTGATGCCTAAAGGCACTCTTCTAGAGATTAAAAATGTTTTATATTCCCCCAGCTCTAAAAGAAGCTTATTGAGTTTCAAGGACATAAGGATAAACGGTTTCCACCTTGAAACATGGGAAGAAGGAAATAAAGAATTCCTTAACATATTTTCGATCACCCAAGGCAATAAGATGGTCCTAAAGACTGTACCCGCAATAGCTACTGGTTTATACTATGCAAAGATCAGTATGATCGAGGCTAATGCCTGCGAAAATTTCATTCTATGGCATAACCGGCTTGGCCATCCCGGTACTAGTATGATGCCAAAACTGATAATGAATTCACAAGGGCACACATTCAAAGGAGTTGTCCCAAATAATCTCACATGTGCAGCATGTGCACAAGGGAAACTCATAACTAGGCCATCACCAGCCAAAGTTAATAAGGAAATCATAAATTTTCTGGAAAGGATTCAGGGAAATATATGTGGAACAATACACCCACCTAGTGGGACGTTTCGGTATTTCATGGTCCTGATTGATGCATCGACCAGATGGTCGCATGTTTGCCTACTATCCACACGAAATTTGGCATTTACACGCCTGCTTGCTCAGATCATAAGACTGAGAGCACATTTTTCAGATTTTCCTTTAAAGACTATACGTCTAGACAATGCTTGTGAATTTACGTCCCAAGCGTTTAATGAGTATTGTATGTCCATGGGGGTAAGTGTGGAACATTCCGTGGCACATGTACATACACAGAACGACTTGGCCTAATCTTTTATTAAATGCATACAACTGATTGCCCGACCATTACTCATGAGGTCTAAACTCCCGGTATCAGCATGGGGACATGCAGTATTACATGTAGCAGAACTGATTCGCATCAGGCCATCTAGTGAGCATAGATATTCACCATCCCAGTTACTCACGGGTCATGAGCCAGACGTGTCCCACATCAAAACATTTGGATGTGCCGTTTACGTTCCAATTGCTCCACCACAGAGAACTAAAATGGGACCACATAGAAGGATGAGAATATACGTTGGATATGACTCCCCAACCATTATAAAGTATCTTGAGCCAACCACGGGTGATTTGTTTAAGGCCAGATACGCAGACTCACACTTTGATGAGTCCACATATCCGACCTTAGGGGGGAGAGAACAGCCGGTTGATAAAAGAAATAGAATGGTCTCGACCATCAATATCTTGGCAAGATCCTCGGACTAAAGAATGTGATATGGAAGTCCAAAAGATTATACATCTACAAAAGCTAGCTAATCAGTTGTCAGATTCATTTGCTGACCCGAATAGAGTGACAAAGTCATACATACCGGCTTGTAATGCACCTATAAGAATAGATGTCCAGAAGGGACAAGATCAAGTTTCTACAGAGTCTAAACAACGTTTAAAACGTGGTAGACCTATTGGTTCCAAAGATAAACAGCCTCGAAAGTCCAAGAGAGGTGTCGGACCCGAGAGCATTAAGGAAACCGTCCATGACATTGATGGACCGGCCGAGCCGACCGAACTGGTCGAGCCGAGTGGGCCGGCCATACTGAATGAACCGGTTCGACCAATGGTACCATATAATGAGGTTCGGGACGATGAATTTCAGGGTATACCAGGTCTGGATAACCAAGAGATCTCGATCAATTATATAATGTCTGGAACACAATGGAACAGAAAAGATATCGATGTCGATGATATATTTGCATATAAGGTAGCACTTGAGATCATGGAAATAGATAAGGATCTAGAACCCACGTCCATATATGAATGCATGCAAAGATCAGATTGGATCAAATGGAAAGAAGCTATAAACGTGCAGTTAGAATCATTAAGAAAGAGAGGCATTTTTGGCCCTATAATCATGACACCGAGTGATGTCAAACCAGTGGGATACAAATGAGTTTTTGTGAGGAAAAGAAATGAGAAAGGAGAAGTAGTGAGATATAAAGCACGGCTTGTTGCACAAGGATTCTCACAGAGACCAGGAATAGACTATGAGGAGACTTACTCCCCTGTGGTGGATGCAACTACATTATGATTTCTAATCAGTCTGGCCATAAAAGAAAAGCTTGATTTACACCTAATGGATGTAGTGACTGCATACTTGTACGGACCACTGGATAATGAAATCTATATCAAAGATAAGAAAGGTTCTCGAGAACAACATTGTATTAAGCTGAATAAAGCCTTGTACGGTTTGAAACAATCAGGTCGAATGTGGTACAATAGATTATCAGAGTACCTAGTGAAAGAGGGTTATAAGAACAATCCAATAAGTCCATGTATTTTTATCAAGAAATTCGACAACAAAGGCTTTGTAATCATGTCGGTTTATGTGGACGACCTGAACATTATAGGAACCTCTGGAGAGATTTCTCAAACAGTCGAATGTCTAAAGAAAGAATTCGAAATGAAAGACTTAGGAAAAACTAAGTTCTGTTTGGGACTGCAACTTGAGTATGTAAACAATGGAATCCTTGTGCATCAGTTGGCATATACAGAAAAGATACTCAAGAAGTTTAATATGGAACAGGCTCATCCGTTGTCGAGTCCTATGGTCATGAGGTCCTTAGACCTAGAGAAGGATCTGTTCGGACCAAAGAAACCGGAAGAGGAAGTGCTCGGACCGGAAGTGCCTTACTTAAGTGCCATTGGAGCTTTAATGTACTTGGCTAGCCACACTAGACCAGACATTTGTTTTGCCGTGAATCTATTATCTAGATTTAGCTCTTGTCCAACTCAGAGGCACTGGAATGGAATAAAACATCTGTTCAAATACGTGTAAGGAACAAAAGATCTCGGTTTTTTCTATACCAACCGACCAAGAGAGATTTTGTTTGGATATGCTGATGCAGGATACTTATCTGATCCACATAATGCTAGATCTCAGACTGGATATGTTTTTATACATGGTGGAGCAGCAATATGCTGGCGTTCTACAAAAAAATCCTTAGTGGCCACATCGTCCAATCATGCCGAGATCATAGCAATGTATGAAGCAAGCCGTGAGCTTGTGTGGTTGAGGAACATGACCGGCCACGTCCGTGTAGAGAGTGGTTTGGCCGTGGGAAAGGAAGAGCCAACAACCATCTATGAGGACAATGCAGCTTGCATAGCTCAGCTCAACGATGGATACATCAAAGGAGATAGGACAAAGCATATCTTGCCCAAATTCTTCTTCACCCACGATCTACAGAAGGCCAAAGAAGTTCAAGTGGTTCAAGTTCGGTCCAGTGATAATTCAGCCGATATTTTCACCAAGTCTCTGCCAACCTCAACGTTCAAGAAGCTTACATATCAGATAGGAATGCGCCAATTGAAGGGTCTTCGGTGATGCATTCATCATGGGGAGTTTCATGCGTTGTACTCTTTTTCCTATCTATGGTTTCCATTTTTTCCACATTGAGTTTTTGGTTTTCCTAGAAAAGTTTTAACGAGGCAACATTAAGCATGTTACAAACCCATATGGTTATGGCATCCAAGGGGGAGTGTTATAAATCATTAAGTAGATGACCCATAACCAAGACCAGAAGAGAAAGCCCATCGGCCGAGCCAAGGCCCAACCGCATGGATGAGAGGCGGCCAAGTTCCTAGTCGGCCAAGGCTTACTAGTTTTTCCTTTTCTCTGTTTTAATAGTTTTCCTATTTCCAGTTGTATTAAGTTTTGGATACTTTCTTTTTTCTTATATTTTGTAATTCCTATATAAAGGAACCTTATGATTCATTAATAATATACAGAAGAATTTCCTATTCTTTTAGAACACTCAGTAATATTTTATAGAGTGGATGAAAAGTAATCTTTATTACTCATTTTCGACTGAAAATTCTAATTTGCAGTCTTTATTTAGCTCATATTAAAATTATATTGTCATAATAGTAGTATACATAATGAACTCAGTCGTACTATCTAAATTGGACAACATCTAGTTGCGAATTTTCTGCTCACAATTTCACATTGAATTATAAAAATCTTGACAAAGCACTTTAAACATGTACAAATGATGCATGCAACCTATGATTTGTATCTAATAAAATATATCTTTCCAGTTAAAAAATTAAGAACTTCTGATCTGATACTGCCCTTTTGCGATTCATTAATAGTCTTGAATTAGGGCTCGTGGCTCCTTGATACTTCTAACGGCTTTTCCGCAACATCAAAAGCTCAAGTGGACATTTTCAAAGTAGTTATTCCAGATTTAATATCTTCCTTGCGTTTCATAAAAAATGTTGTTTAAGTTTTTTCACATGAATTAAGAAATTGTCAAATTTTCTGTTTTATTCTTATTTAATATAATTTTTGTTTAGTTTTATTAATAAATTAAAATAAGGGTAAAAATTAAATTTTTTATTAAATTTGTGCATTAGAAACGTAAAACAACATTTATAATGAAATAAAATTTAAGAGTTAAAACGAGGAATAATGTATTTCCCCAACGTTCTTTAAAAAATTATCATTCCCAAGAAATAATTTTTTCTCATTCCTTTTTATTCTTTTTTTTGTAGAGAAATAAAGAATAAAATTATTTTTTTATTAGAATTGAGAAAAAACAATTATTCCATTTCATTCCTGCTATTTTATTCTTCTACATTTATTTCCTTTTCGTTTATCTTGTTTTCAGAATGGTCACCGGTAGAACCCGACACTTAATATGAAACATAGAAAATAATTTTTTTAAATTTTTTATAAGTTTTATATATATGTTTGGAATCTCAGAGTTTAAAACTGTAGTATATCTTAATCTTTAAGGATTCATGGGTTAATCATATTATGATACTCATAACGGATAGAATAAAAAAAATACTATAATCAAAAATAATAATAAATGACGAAAGATCAAGGTTTAAATATGTGATTAAACCTAATAACAAAATATTGATCATATTATTTATTTCAAATGTAGCAAAAGGAGAATTTTCAATTTATATCTATATTTGACTTCAAGTATTATTATAAAAGATATTATCCTCCCATTAACTTATATTTCTTATTAAATAGATATTGGTATATTTTTCTCTATATTAAAAAGTAAAAAATAATATCCTTTCTATATTAAAAGAAGATAACATTTATAAACATATTATTAAACAAAAAAAATCTATTGAAAACAAACAGAAAATACACATTGGAAATGGTCTAAGCAGACCAGCAAGAATTAAATAGACAATTATTTTTTGTAGAGTAAAATAAACAATTGATTCTGACATTAACATTACTACGTTAAATAATGAAAAAGAATATAAATCCTTATAAATATAACTTTAAATTCCCTTCCTCCTCCGATCGAATCAGAAAGCTTCCCCCTTTCTCTCTATCTCTCTCTCTCGCTCTTTTTCGCATCAAAATCGGCTTCGGATTTTTTTTGGTCTCGCTGCCGAGAATTTGCGAAACTTTTCAATTCACTTCAAATTCGATAACTTCGTCGTCTTTGATGGGTCGTCGTCCGATTTGAATATTCTCTCCTCCGCCCGCCCCCACGAGAGTTGAATTTCCGTTTTAGGGGGATTCACGGAGTCTTAGGATTCTTCTTCTGGAGACAAAGATGAGCGTTGCGAAATCTCAGGTATGGCAGCCATGCAAGAAGAAGCGATCCTGAAAAGGTCTTTAAACATCGAAGAAGAACGAATCTAGAAGATAGAAAGAGATAGAGATGATGGCTTCTCGAGCAACACCTTGGCGTTCAACAACGACTTCTGGGTCTTCAGGGACGCGAGTGGGTAAGTACGAGCTTGGGAAAACTCTGGGGGAAGGAACATTCGCTAAGGTCAAGTTCGCCAGGAATGTTGAGAACGGAGAGAGTGTCGCCATTAAAGTCATTGATAAAGAGAAAGTCTTGAAAACCAAAATGATCGCTCAGGTTTAGACCAATCCCTCTCCTCTCTTCCTTACCCAACATGTTTTGACTTGGGCGGTTTTTTGTCTGTTTCTGTTCAGATCAAGCGTGAGATTTCGACAATGAAACTCATCAAGCATCCGAATGTCATCCGTATGTATGAGGTTTTGCTCTCTAACTCTCTTGTCTCTTCTTCCCTTTTACTCGGTTGCTTACATGTTTAGAATCGAAAAAGCTTAGTTTGAAGTTAGGGAACATAATAAGTGGTCCCTCCCTGGCCTATCTCGTATATATAATTAATAGTGTTATTTTATTGCAGGTGATGGCTAGCAAAACTAAGATCTACTTTGTTTTGGAATTCGTTACTGGTGGAGAGCTTTTCGATAAAATTGTAAGCTTTCTCTCTTTCCATTGAACATGTTTGTTTATAAATGATATCACGAGTTAACAAGTGGACTTGATTTGTCATGTGTAATAGTCAAGCAGTGGGAGGTTGAAGGAAGATGAGGCCAGGAAGTACTTCCAGCAGCTTATTAATGCTGTGGACTATTGCCATAGCAGAGGAGTTTATCACAGAGACCTTAAGGTTACCCAATCTTATTCTTTTCTGGTCTTGAATTTGTATCAAGAGTTATATGCTTTCAATTTTTTATAAACCATGTTGCATTTTTTTTTCTGGTTGCAGCCAGAGAATTTGCTCTTGGATGCAAACGGTACTCTCAAAGTGTCTGATTTTGGATTAAGTGCTCTACCTCAGCAAGTCCGGGTGAGCTTCTATCATGTTGTTTTGATGATACTGCTACTATAGTCTCTTAAGGATAAAGTTTTCTATAATCATCAATGCTGATTTTTGTGACCCTTCTTCTTTAGGAGGATGGTTTACTTCATACAACATGTGGAACTCCCAATTATGTTGCTCCCGAGGTAATATCTATTGACATTTTCAAGTGTCTTGAATCTTGACGTCTTATTCTTTCCTGGTCTCTTTAGCCATCTATTTTTTTGTCTCTCTAGGTAATCAACAACAAAGGTTATGATGGAGCAAAGGCTGATTTGTGGTCTTGTGGTGTGATTCTCTTTGTCTTAATGGCTGGCTATTTACCTTTTGAAGATTCCAACTTAACTTCGTTATATAAAAAGGTGCTATGCTTTGCTTTGCTTTTTTCTTTCTCTGATGCATATTCATTTCGCATGCTATGGTAAAAAAAGGTTTCAAGTAGGGTAAAGCTATAAGAGTCTTATGTCTTTATGATTACAGATATTCAAAGCCGAATTTACCTGCCCTCCCTGGTTCTCTGCAAGTGCTAAGAAGCTAATCAAAAGGATTCTGGATCCCAATCCAGCAACGGTATATTTTTCTCTCTCTTTTTGTTGTTGAGAAGGTTTCATTTGTTCTATGCCGTCAGAGGAGGCAAAAGCTTCTATTGGTTTGAGTATATCTGATGTTTTTACACTGATTTTATCTGTATATTGGACAGAGGATTACACTTGCCGAAGTCATTGAAAATGAGTGGTTCAAAAAAGGGTACAAAGCACCCAAATTTGAAAACGCAAACGTCAGCCTTGATGATGTTGATGCTATTTTTGATCATCTAGGGGTAAGGCTTATCTGAGTTAACTACATTTTTATGAACTTTGGATGATTGCTTAGCTTGTTGTTTTTGTTGGATATTAGGAGTCTAAGAACCTAGTTGTGGAGAGGCGAGGAGAAGGACCTAAAACACCAGTAACTATGAATGCTTTTGAGCTCATCTCAACATCCCAGGGTCTCAATCTTGGTTCACTTTTCGAAAAGCAAACGGTACAGATTTCTAATAAGTAATAAGTAAAGCCTTTGTTTTTTGTGGAAGTTGTCATTCTTAGTTTAGTGATAAAGCATATATCATTTGGATTCAGGGGCTTGTTAAACGGAAAACTCAGTTTACTTCCAAATGTCCGGCTAATGACATAGTCACCAAAATTGAGGCAGCAGCTGCACCTATGGGCTTTGATGTCAAGAAAAATAACTACAAGGTTGGGTTCCCGTTACATATTCATCTATATGCTGTGAAAATTGTATTTATTCGTTAGATACCCGTGATTACACCCTTATACCATTTCTTGACTCATCCAGATGAAGCTTCTTGGAGAAAAGTCAGGCCGCAAGGGCCAGTTAGCAGTCACAACTGAGGTTAGCTTTCTTAGTGACCAGTGACTGATCACCCTTTTGTATGATGTATCTCTGTGTTGGACCCTAATCTCAAGCTAATTCAGGTTTTTCAAGTTGCTCCATCGCTTTATATGGTTGAAATGCGAAAATCAGGGGGTGACACCTTGGAGTTCCACAAGGTATGCATATGCAAGGCTTGAGTTGCATCTTAATGTCGTGGGTTTGGTTCTGAAGAAGTTGATAATCTTATGCCTTTTGCTTTTCTTTTTCTTGTTTTAGTTTTACAAGAACCTGACCATGGGTCTTAAGGACATTGTTTGGAAGACAATCGACGAAGAGAAAGAGGAAGGAACCGAAGGTAAGCATTCTTCATTGACATAATCTATTAAAGAAGCCAAGAAAGTAGATGAAACAACAACACAAATCCTGTTTTTGTTTCAGGTGGTACTAATGGTGCAGTGGCTGCTTCTTGATACCAGACAATTGTGAAACAGTTTGCGTTTGCTTTTGATATAGATTTTGTTCGTTATAAATTGCTGTACTTGGGGTTTGCGAGTGGTTTTGAAGTTATATAAAAGGAAGGGTCAAAAGGTGGAGCGAAGCTGATGTTTGAAACTCTATATATTGGGGGAATTTGATTAAATTTTGTCTTTGTTTGATTCCATGGAATGTTGTGAATAGCATATGCGTGTACGAAAGGGTATCCTTGTTTGAAAGTAAAAGCTCTATCTACATATTCGAATCGTTTTTTTTTGTTGATTAAAAACAAAAGTATCGTTTTTTTTTGAGGAAAATTGCATAAAAACCTTCAAAAGTCACGTTTAATTTTTTAACTATCACTTTAAACCTTCTATCCAACATTTTTTTTATCATTAACGTATACAAACTCATACTGATTATGTAAATCAAACTGGTAATTTTGGATCTATGTGAACGACGGTTGTCTTCTGACACTACATGCTAGATTGTCCGTCTTTGTATTCTCTGTCCGAAATACATGAATGATCTCTGAATGGGTGAATTTTTTCTTCAAATTCCTAACGTCTTCTGAAACGCTGGCCATTCTGAAACCATCTTCACCAACTGAAAACAATCCGTTGTGAACGTAACCTGAAACTGACGCAAATTCGTCATACATTCCATTGCCCATATTAGTGCTTCCACCTCCGAACGAAGAGGTGAAAGAGTTTCCCTAACATTTCATTCCCTCATCAATCCATCAAAACCCTCTAGAGTACTACACAACCTTGTCCTCAGTAAGGCTCCTTTTCTTTCCACGATTCATCTGTAAAGCACCATCGTCCTGGAATAGATGGTAGATTCCTGGCTTCTACCGGTTGTGTTGTCCGAGGTATATTCAGTTGTACCTCAACCCATAGTATTAACTCTATTTCCGCTATCTGAAGCATTTCCCTGCTGGGTCAATGTCTAGGTTACTAAAAACTTTGTTGTTCCAAAATCAACTTTTTTTTTATCACAAAATCAACTTTGTTTTTATCACAAAATCAACTTTGTTTTTATCACAAAAACACTCAGTTTGCTTACTTGTTTATCAAGACAAAAAATGACTGAAACTGTTCATTTACAGATAAAAACTGACGATGTGTTAGTTTCTAATAAATAGAAAATAATAAAAAAATAAAAAAATCAATTATTGAAAGAAATAAAATCAGAAAATAAATAATTCTTTTGTATTTTTTTTAAAAAAAATTAACTAAAAAATACCAATAATATTTATAAATTGTCTAAAAATCATTTTTCTAATTTTTATTTAATTTTCTGATTTTATTTATTTTAATAATTTATTTATTTATTTTTTTGTGTTTATTAGAAACTGACACATCATCATCATCAGGTTTTATCCGTAAATGAACAGTTTTAGTCACTTTTTTGACTTGATGATCAAGTAAACCAGGTTGAGTGTTTTTTGTGATTTTCGTTCAAAAAAGTGTTTTTGTGATAAAATATCTGGTTGAAGATTTAAAATGATAGTCAAAAAATTAGAAAGTTTAATTTGTCATATTATTATAATAAATACAAAAATTATATTTATCACTTTATCACAAAAACATTTGTGCCAGTCATACGAAACATTTAATAACGCTTGAAATCGCAACCATTCGCTTCCGCAAACTCCTGCACCCGCAACCGAAGCGTTTGAACCAGGGCCTAAATCGCCTGTTACCGGAATACCATATAAATTACCTGAACCGAAATATAACATCAAACTTTTCACATAACTTATGATTTTAGGTGAGACTAAGAGTGTTGTTGCACATTCCATGTCTAATGTATATTAACGTTTTTACTTCACCGCAATATTTGCTATCCTTATTATTGATCAAATACGATCTTGTGACATACGATTCAATATTATTATCTCCTCACTACTACTCTCACGCCGATTAATACCTTCCACAAAAATGTTATCCTTCGCCGTAGGAATAAATGACGCAAAATGCATAACCACCATCGCATTCCTACCAAGCAGAGATCAAAAGGGACGATATTAGAAAGTAATACAATGCAAACTAGGAAATAAAAACATGAAAGTAAGAAGAAGAATAAGGAAAAAAAGTCTGTTATCCGGTGTGAAGATATGCAAACTAATATATAAATTATTGACTAATTTAATACCGATTAATGTATCCATGCGTACCTAGAAACATTCAAACATGCACCGGGTCTCAAGGAAACAAAATCTATATTATAATAGTTGTTGCTCATTCCTCAGTGCGTCACGTTAGCGTTTTGTGGATTCCACTTTTTAAAAGTGTGAAAAAGTGTCAAACCCATGGTTTGAATCCAGATTATTGAGATATAAACACTAACATTTGTACCACTAAGTTAAATGATACTTTGTACATTAATGGCCGAACATAATATATATTTATGAAGGTAGGAAGCCCTTGCTTCTTCGGCTTCGTCTGAGGGTCGGACCTCCAAGTATATTATGGGTTTCATTTTTAAATGAGATTCAACACATTATATAAAAAAAATCTCAAGTTTGCAATAATTATAGTTTTCCCGTATTGTAAACTGTTGTCGTTTAACATGAGTTTGAATTCTTTTCATCATTGTCTCAAACAAGTTTGAGTTACAGAGTTTCGCTGTGTGTCTGTTCGTAATCTATTTTTTCACCGGTGAACTCTTCATGTTCCCATCTTAAATAGCTTGATCATACATGTTCCTGATTTGTAGTCCCTCTGTAAACCCTATATATATGATTCTCATCTTTGATGAACCCAATCTGCATCTCCACAAAACTCATTGATTCCTCTTAACTTTAACCATCTTCTAGAAAATGTTTCTCTCTGCCTCTCCAGTTCCTCAAACTGGCGTCCCGGCGTCCGTCACTCAACCTTCGAGTCTCTCCTTCTTGGTCATAGTAGTCAGAGCATAGCCTCTGGTTTCCTCCGCTTCTGGGATTCCCTGAACTTCAAGAAAGACAAGAAGTTTGTGGGAATCACGGTTCTCTTCTTTGATGAAAAGGTAAGTTAATCTTCGATCTATCACACTTATTTAACATAATTGTTTTAATTGATTTCCTGATTCTTTGTTGAATAATATAATTTGCAGATTTCGTGATTCATAGTTTTACTCCCGTCGGATGTGCTAATCATTACATGCCATCTTTGAAAGCATGTTCCATTGTGAAAGTTGATCGTTTTGAGGTTGCTAGGTGCTCAAGCATGTACAAGATAACTGATCATTAATTCCTCATTCGTTTCATCTCACTAACCATTATTGATGAAATCATCACAGGTGCCCCTGAGATCAATCTCCAGTCAAGATTAAACTGTTCGACAATCTCCAAGTGATTGCGAACACAAACCTAGAACTCCCATGTATATTATCATATTGCATCTGAGTTTATATTATGTTTCGATATCATAACTGATATTTAAACTTGCAGATATGGTTGGGCAAATCTGTTCTGTCCAGGGCTTTGACCTCACCAAAGAAACAACTCGAGTCGTTATCCGTCTCCTCATTGATCCGTAAGAAATAATTAACACATAATTCCCTTTATATTATTGTCTATATTGTGCTAACATCAATAATCAAAAATATTTCCTACCCAAGATTTGTGATCGTCTATTTATCTCTATTACTTATCAATCTAATTTTACACAAATCTTTATTTTACAACTTAAAAGAAACCACAATAACCCAAACCATCAAAACACCAAAAACTAGAATCTTAAAAAAGACGAATCGTTAATGATCACCTCTCTTTTTGTCTAATCTTACAAATAAACTTCAAAACAAATATACCAAACTAATCAACTCAACTAAAACTCAACGACACATACATTGAACCAGCTAAACAAATACAAACTACATGACCAACTATTTAACAATTTACAAACTTACTTTCGCAGATGCTTACGAAGAAGACAACCAAGATCAGTGAAATTACCTAAACAAAAAAGCAGACTAAGTTATAAACTCTGATAAATACAATTAACAATAATTTTTGTTTACATATTACCCATCAAATAAAAGAGAAACAAACACAACCACACCATGAGATACAAGAGACAATCTCAACAAACACAAAGGCGGCAACAACATCTCCACCTGTTCACTCTTTTTGTCTTATGAAAATAGCTTACATACTCAATGTTAACAGACCAATGCTATTGTCTTCTTATGAGAAATACATATATTCGTTTAAAATTCATTAAAGCCTAAATACTAATTGTCACTCATTTTATTGCTATTTTTACAAGTCTTCATGTATTTGTTTTAAAGGTCCGGTAAAAACAACAAGTTTAAAATTAAAAAAAATATATAACCAACATAATAAGAATAAAAAAAATTATTACTTAATACACACAACTTACACAGCTAAACTGGAGAAAAAATATCCAGAAACAAAAAGTACTCTCAACAACATTAATATAATTTATGTAATCTCAACAGTACAATTAACAAATTAAAAAGACAAACAAACAATAAGTCTTAGTGACACAACAAGCAACACCACGAACTATATCAATCACATTACTAACACAGTTTAGTCTTTCATGACTGGAGAACAATACATACACAGTTCATCATCACAACTCTAACCATATAACAATAAAATACTTGAAAAACAATTATCAACTCAAAACGCAAAATCCACAGCTACAATAACCCTAACAAATATTGAGATGAAACAAGAACTCTGTCCACAGCTCCGCGCTTGCGCGGGGAAATGTCCCTAGTTTTCACATAAATATAAATCTGAAGATCAACCATATTGAACCAACAAGATCTATACCAAAAAAAAAAAAAACAAACAAACAAAAAACAAGAAGGATATTGTTGACATTGAAAACAAAAGTTTTGTATATATTCGATATAAAATTATTTTCATGATTTTCTTTTGGGCAAAAAGTTTCGTGATTTTATGTGTGTTTTTAGTTTTAATAAAATAGATGTTGCTTACTCAATATTTACTATCAAAAAAAAAAGTAACATCATTTGTTTTTTTTTTCTTATCCAGGTTCTACTCGTTTTCGCGCATTAATTTGTTCTTAAATATAATTTCCGAACATTTTGTTGTATATAAGAACATTGACGATGGTAGACACAAATGCACCACATAGGATGTTCATGACTTTCACAATCATTAAAAGAAACAAACTCTTCTTTTCTTCTTACTAGGGGCAGATCCCCCACACAAACGCATGGGCGTGGACGTAGTTGTTGATGTTTTTTTTTGCTGTGGTTATTGATTGGAGTGCGGCGATGAACTGTTCTACTTTTTGCAGTGGTTGGTGTTGTGTATTTTTTTGTATAGGCAGATTAGTTAATATTGTTGGGGTTTATTTTATGGGGTTTTAAAAAAATTGATTGTACTTACAATTTTGGCTGTTTTTTTTGTATTTTTCTGTTGTAATTTTAAATTGCCCTTTGTAAAATGCATACAATAGGTTTTAGTGTTTGTTTGGCCTTAATGGGCGGAAAATGTAGTGAAGAAAGTATTTTCGTGAACAACTAATTGTACTGGATAGATTGTAGTTGGACTTATAAGCTCAGTTGAAAAGAGAACATAACTGAACAGTATTATTGAAATCAATTTTTTGCTGCATTATTGAAATATTGTCATAAAGACTTCAACTTGACATCAAATTTTTTACTGTCATATTGAAATATATAATCTTTTATGTTACACATGATATACTAAGGAGGTAATATTTCTCCTGAATCTGAAATGAACAAAGTGTTCATAAATTAGAAAACACATTTAATTTTATAATTTTGATAGTGTTTTTAACTTTAAAGAAAGAAACCTGGAGGATGCTTCAAAGTAATATAGCTTTGCAATTTCTTTGTAGTTCACCGTTAAGAATATTTCCCAAGATTCTTTATCGTTTTCCCTTTCAGAACACCATTGTTACCACCAGAGCCTGTCCCAGTATTTATGAGACCAGAAGCAAATATTAATAAAATGGCCTATAAATTAGTTGATTCTAATATTTTTTAAAAAGTTAAAGAGGAAGAATTGAACCTACTTCCTCTGGTCCACATAAGAGCATCGCAACCATTAGTGCTGTAGAGAACTTTTGTTAAATTTGTGGCCGCTAATTAACATAATCTCACGGCGGCCGGAAGCACAAGCTTCTTCCGCTTCCGTCCAGGGCCGGCACTGGTTACCACTTAAATCTTATTCTCTTCTTTCCTTAAGTCATGAAACCCTTTGAACATTATCAAAAAACGTCATTTTATTAGGGAAACAGCCATTCTCCAGCATGTCTTGAAGAACCTTGGCTCCTTTAACAATCCTTCGATCAAAATGTTATGCGTGATCAGTCAGCCTTTCAACCATTTGGCTTGCATATCCTTTCACCATGTCGTCCCATAATCAGCCACACTCCGCCAGCTCACCCTTCTAGAAGATTCCAAAGATTAATATGCTGCACGTCAAGAGAGTGGGGAAGAGCCACACCTGGCTAAGACGAAAATCACCACTTCCAAGAATGAACATTGATACCACAATCTCCTATTTGTTAAGCTCAATAAAGCGAGAAAGATAAAGAGATGTGCATAAGAAGACTAACCTTGAGGGAGGTGGATGGATCGCCAGAGGAAATGGCCTTGAGTTGAAGCAGAGACTCTTTGAGGTAAGCAGTTATGAGCATGAGTATCATCTTCACATCTTTCCCACTCACTCTAACCCCTTTAGGCAGGGTTATATATATATATATATATTCTCTCACTCTGAATTTCAAACCTGAACTTGCAAAGAGAGGGAGAAAGAGATGTATCTATGTACCATTTACATGTGGATTACAAATTTAAATACGAACATGACGCTGAGATAGGTGAGTCCCATGAGTCCGACATACGCTACACTGTTATGAAATCTGCACATATTTATGTCTAATATACTTTTGCTACTTAACAATCGTGTGTATTTCCATAATCCAATGAAAATAGTCTTTAAGTTGAGATTATTGGCGTATGAAGAAGAGATGATGAGGAATGTTCCAAAGCCGAACATACATACCTGTAATATACGCTAAGATAGGTTAGATAACTACCTTTTGGATGTCCACCAGCTTGTTGTATTCTCGCATGTTGGTAGCTTCTACATCCGTGCTGGCTGCTGAGAAGAGACCTATGATTGGGTATAACAAACTCTCGCGCATCAGCTTTATATCGTTGAACCATCTTTGAAATCGGTGAGATCCAAATGCATATGAATCTTTCTAAACACTTTAGAAAGTTTTCCCCCAAAACTCACACCCCTAACTTCAAGTCTGATAGCTCTAAAATCCGATGATCTAGAATCATGAGATGGTGCATGTAAGGGACCTGCAGCAGACCAATATATATCAAAACAAACTTAACTGATGACACAATACCATCATGAGCTGTATGCATTCCATTACAGAGTTATTTTCTTGTAGGACGACGCAGAGGAACATGCATGTCTCCTTGGACCTCCTATGAGCTCCACCCTGATCACCATATGTCTGATGATCTAAAAAACCACCTGATGAGCTGCCAAAGCAACAATATTAATAATCAATAAAATTAAAAATAGTGAGAAATCCATAAGAGAAATCATAAAATCATGAAATAATTACAAAGCGGCATAAAAGACGGTGGATGTTCAAGAACAATCTTAATCTGTACTAGGATAAGACCTGCGCTTTGCGCAGGGTGAGTTTATTTATATATATATTATCGATAGTTTTTTTTATATATGTGATCATTTTATTTATATATATAAAATATTTTTTGTTGTTATTATATAATTTTTTTCCGATGGATCGGATCAATTTTTATTAAAAATAATGGAACAAAACTATAATTAATACATCATGGGTTGATCGGATTGGACATTAAACAAATTATAACATAAAAACCTTATTTTTTCCAACACATTCTTGAAAAAAGTGAACAGTATTGTTTTCACATTTGAATTATTTTGAATTTTATCTTCCATATGGTTTTGAAAGCTTTCAAATCAACCATCGAATTGATACATGTGATTTTAATGTTTTTAGTCGTATACTTAAGGAAAACTTACATTTTTGTAATTTAAAGTCGTTTTAAAAAATTCAAAATATAACATCTAAGAAAAAATCTAACATATAAGAAAAATCTAACATATAAGGTGTCCTCATTTTTGTATTTTGAAGTCGTTTTTTAAAAAAAAATAACATATAAGGTTTCCTCATTTTTGTAATTTAAAATCATTTTAAAAAATTCAAAATATTACATATAAGAAAAAATCTAATTTTTATTATATGGTTAATGTTATTGTTTATTTTTTTTAATAATATAAAATTAAACAAAATGAAGAAGGATGCAAAAATTGTTATCAAATCCTTATTATTCATAATCATTAATTGCCATATATATGTAAATCATATTAGGTAATTTCGTAGCTTTTATTTAGGGAACAAATACACACTTCTTATATTTTAGGTTAATATAATGTTCTCTAGTGGACATTAAACAAATTATGACATAAAAACCTTATTTTTTTTCCTCGAACACAATTTTGAAAAAGTGAATAGTATTGTTTTCACAGTTGAATTATTTTGACTTTTAACTTACATATGGTTTTGAAAGCTTTCAAATCAACCATCGAAATGATACATGTCATTTTAATGTTTTTAGTCGTATACTTAAGGAAAACTTACATTCTTGTAATTTAAAGTTGTTTTAAAAAATTCAAAATATAACATATAAGAAAAAATCTAACATATAAGGTGTCCTCATTTTTGTATTTTAAAGTCGTTTTTAAAAACAAATAACATATAAGGTTTCCTCATTTTTGTAATTTAAGATCATTTTAAAAAATTCAAAATATAACATATAAGAAAAAATCTAATTTTTTATTATATGGTTAATGTGATTGTTTATTTTTTTAATAATATAAAATTAAACAAAAATGAAGAAGGATGCAAAAATTGTTATCAAATATTTATTATTCATAATCATTAATTATCATATATATGTAAATCATATTAGGTAATTCTGTAGCTTTTATTTAATGAAAGAATACACACTTCTTATATTTTAGGTTAATATAATGTTCTCTAGGACATTAAACAAAATATGACATAAAAACCTTATTTTTTCCAGCTAACACATTCTTGAACAAAGTGAACAGTATTGTTTTCACAGTTGAATTATTTTGACTTTTATCTTCCATATGGTTTTGAAAGCTTTCAAATCAACCATCGAATTGATACATGTCATTTTAATGTTTTTAGTCGTATACTTAAGGAAAACTTACATTTTTGTAATTTAAAGTCTTTTAAAAAAAATTCAAAATATAACATATAAGAAAATTCTAACATATAAGAAAAATATAACATATATGGTGTCCTCATTTTGTATTTTAAAGTCGTTTAAAAAAAATATATAACATATAAAGGTTTCCTCATTTTTGTAATTTAAAGTCATTTTAAAAAATTCAAAATATAACATATAAGAAAAAATCTAATTTTTTTATTATATGGTTAATGTGATTGTTTAAGTTTTTTTAATAATATAAATTTAAACAAAAATGAAGAAGGATGCAAAAAATGTTATCAAATCTTTATTATTCATAATCATTAATTCCCGTATATATGTAAATCATATTAGGTAATTCCGTAGCTTTTTTTTTTTTTTTTTTGACATCGAACGGCCATTCTATTACTCAGGCTTGAGGTGGTCTGGGTAACCAGACCGGAATAGAACAACCAATGAAAAGTAACTCCCTATGGAAGGATCTAGCATTCTTAGATAAAAAGTCTGAAAATTGATTTCTCGCTCGTGGAACATGATTGATGCTAAACTCCGGGAAGCATATCCGTAGCGTCTCTATCCTCTCCAATTCCGTCGCAAAGCTAGGCCACACATGAGGATCATCTAACATTGTGATCAGCTCCTTACAATCCGTCCCAAAGCGCTGGCATGTTGAGTGCTGTAGCATATTCTCCATTGCCCACCGTAGCGCTTCTACTTCCGAATGCAAGGCTGATTCACGTCGAGGAATATTCTTCATCCCCATGAGCTGAGTATTTCCCGTATTGTCCATCCAAACCCATCCAAGTCCACTGAAGTTGGCAGATGTTGTCCAAGATCCATCCAACAAGCAAATATTACCCAAGCTTATGACTTGTGGGTTCTCTATATTAGTCTCTTGTACCATAGGTTGTGCCACATCGTTCGCAGTAAACCAGGCCTGACATTCACTCTCTGCATAGCGGACTAACTCCAAAGGATCTCTATCTATCCCCTTGAATAGTTTATCATTCCTAGCTTTCCAGATATACCAAATTATCCAGGGAAAAGGATCTCTGTCTTGTTCCGGCTCAATAATAGAGTTTTTTCTCCAGAATAGGTAGTCCATATTGGCGTAGACACTTGGTAGTGGAAATACCTCAGGGCTTGTTGGGGTTGTCGATAAGGTCCAAGCTTGTAGCGCTGGCGGGCATTCAAAGATAGCATGTGTGACTAATTCATCCAAATCTCCGCATCTTGGGCAATAGTTATCACATCGCATATTTCGTCTTGCTAAATTCCTTGTTACTGCAACATGCCCAGTCAATAACTGCCAAATAAGATGACATATTTTCGTAGGCGCTTTTAACTTCCAAGCAAAAGCTTGAAGCTTGGTAATACTCGGTTCCAATATCTCATGTGCTTCCGCCGTCTTCAATAGATTATGGGCCACCCAATATCCAGATTTAACCGAGTATTGGCCATTCCTTGTGTAGCTCCAGCAAAAAGTATCGCGCCGGTGAGATGAACTTATGGCCAAACTCCTTATAAGCGGTATGTCCTCGGGATTTACATAATTCTCCAATAATCCAACATCCCAATCCTTCCCTATCTGATCAATGAGATCGCTTACTCTCATGTTAGGATGCATTACTGGTGCCACATGGACAGCCGGCCTCGCTGGGATCGTTGGGATCCACGGATCCTCCCACACCTTTACTTCATAACCTGAGTGTATCTTCTGTCTGATTCCCAGCAATAACAACTTCCTTGCAGCAGAAATGCTAGTCCACACATAAGATGGGCAGCTAGCCGAGTTTACTCTCAGCGGCGAGGTTAATTTGTAGTATCTCCCCTTCAAGACCCGAGCGACCAATTGATATTCCGTGTTTTTAACGGTTTTAAACTCATTTTGGAAAAATTAAATGGTCGGTTTTAATTAATGTTTTGGTCTATTTGATGCGTTTTGGTGTTCTTAAGTGTAATATGCAGGTTACTAGATAGCTTGCAAGAAAAGAACGCATTCGGGATTTATTCAGAAGCAAGATGGACCGAACAATGGACCGAATGAGAAGTATTGATCGCACAGGACGTGAGATCGCCCGATCCGGTACATGTGGATCGACCGATCCCACGCTTTCATGCACTAGATCGACCGATCCGGTCCATGTGGATCGACCGATCCCACGCTCTACGGGCTCCACACGCACAAACGAGCTTTTCACTCCTTTTTACCCACTCCCCTCAATAATAGACAGAAGAACTCGACTTTTGAGACTCAGAAAAGACCAGGGACGACCAAGAAGGAGATTTACAAGTTCTTGAGAGAGATTTGAGAGTTTTTATCTTGTTTTGTGTGATTTGTGAAGATTTGTAAAGGAGTTCATCTCAAAACCATTTGGAGAAGATCTTCTGAACTTTTCCTCTGTTTTAATTCAATCTTATCATGTTTTCTTCATCAAAATCGTGTTGTTCTTGCTTAGTTATGTGTGAGTAGTCATCTAGTTGGGTTTAGGGGTTCTCATAGGGGATTTCTTGATGTTTTGATTCATAAAACGTGTGTAGACTAAGGGATTACGTTTTGGTTCTTCATCTAATGGATTTCTTACTGCTTGAACTGAATTGATCACTTAGTTCATGATTTCAGATTGTTTGATGCACCGAAAGTGATTGTTTGAACTTCCGAAAATACTTTAGATGAGCAAAGTGTCCTTAACCCTCGGAAGTTGATGTTATTGCGCTTTGTGAACATATTGAACCTGTTCTTAATGCTTGTTTAGAAATTGAAATTCAGCGGAAGTTAGTGTGGAGATTTCTATAACATAGAGAATTAGCGCTACGGAAGTAGGTTAATTCTAATATCGTGTTTGAGTTCTAGACGGTTCTTAATATATCCCTGTGTCTGCCATTAATTGTATCTTGATTAAAAAGAAATCCCTGAGAATTCCCAATGCCCAACGTTTGTTTTAAAATAGTTTTCAAATCGTTTAAATCATCTTTTTACAGCTTGTTTATGTTTTGTGACACTAAAGAAAATTAAATAAAAACCATCAAAATCATAGTAGTCTGCAACTTGCTTAGTTATGTGTGAGTAGTCATCTAGTTGGGTTTAGGGGTTCTCATAGGGGATTTCTTGATGTTTTGATTCATAAAACGTGTGTAGACTAAGGGATTACGTTTTGGTTCTTCATCTAATGGATTTCTTACTGCTTGAACTGAATTGATCACTTAGTTCATGATTTCAGATTGTTTGATGCACCGAAAGTGATTGTTTGAACTTCCGAAAATACTTTAGATGAGCAAAGTGTCCTTAACCCTCGGAAGTTGATGTTATTGCGCTTTGTGAACATATTGAACCTGTTCTTAATGCTTGTTTAGAAATTGAAACTCAGCGGAAGTTAGTGTGGAGATTTCTATAACATAGAGAATTAGCGCTACGGAAGTAGGTTAATTCTAATATCGTGTTTGAGTTCTAGACGGTTCTTAATATATCCCTGTGTCTGCCATTAATTGTATCTTGATTAAAAAGAAATCCCTGAGAATTCCCAATGCCCAACGTTTGTTTTAAAATAGTTTTCAAATCGTTTAAATCATCTTTTTACAGCTTGTTTATGTTTTGTGACACTAAAGAAAATTAAATAAAAACCATCAAAATTATATCTTTGTTCGCTGTAGCTATTAACTTGTCTGCAACTCTACGTGTGATCATCGGTCCCTGTGGATTCGATCCCGCATTACTACTGCGTACTTTACTGTGCACTTGCAGTTAGATAATCGGGTTAAAACTCGACACATCAAGTTTTTGGCGCCGTTGCCGGGGACCATTTGGTCACCCTAGAGTTAATGATCAGTTTAAGACTATAGCATTTTTATTTTGTCTAATGTTTCTGTCTTTCTCTTTCTGTTTGTGTTTTCAGGTGAATGAGCGGATTTCATACTAGAAGCAAAGGATCATCGAATTTAATACCTTTGGAGTTAGAGCTCGGCCGCCTAGAGAGACAAGTGAAAAAGAAAAGACTTGAGTCCGCTGAAGAGGTTGAAATGGCTGAACACCAAGAAGACCAGTTTCAGGACAACCCGCAAAATCCAATTCCTGTAGATGAACGAGAAGGCAACAATGCTGGTGATAATCAGCAGGCTGGTGTAGCTGCAAGACAACAGGCTGGAGACTATGGCATGCCTAGGATGACGCTTGCACATTATGATACACCAGATGCATTCTATGCCGATCGTTCTGGGATTCGCCCACCTCCCATTGAGAGAAGAGACTTTGAGATCAAGACTGGTCTCATTAATTTGGTGGAGAAAAATCCGTTTCATGGAAACCCGTCTGAGGACCCGATGTATCACTTGGAGCATTTTGAGCGAGTCTGTGACACCAGCAGACATAATGGAGTTCCTCAAGGCGCTTTGAAATGCAGGTTGTTCCCGTTTTCCTTAGCTGATAAAGCTATCAGATGGTTAAAGTCCATCCCTCCAGGATCTCTTACTACATGGGAAGAGACAAGAGCTGCTTTTCTACAGCATTTCTTCACCAAGTCAAGGTCCACATATCTGAGAAGCAGAATTGGAAGCTTTCAGCAGCTTGATTCAGAAAGCTTTCATGAGGCTTGGGAGCGTTTCAAGGAGTACACACAGGACTGCCCTCACCATGGTTACACTGATGTGAGCTTGCTGAACATTTTCTATAATGGAGTTCATGAAGAGAGTCAAGATGCCATGGACACAGCAAGTAATGGTGATTTCATGACCAAGACTGTTGAAGAAGCTTACACCTTGCTGAACAACCTGTCATCCAGCAAAGCAAACCGCAAGTCAAGGTTTGACACCAGCCAGAAGGGTGTTGGTTATGAATCCAAGAAGATAGATGAGCTGAATGCCAAGATTGAGATGCTTCTCAAGAGAGATCAGAAATCTGTGAAATTTGTGGAGGAGCAAGGCTATCGTTCCTCACAAGAAACTGTTGGTGATGATTCAGATGATATGCAAGCTGATGTGAACTACATTGGTGGTCAAGGAAACTACAACAGAGGCTACAATCAGAACCTTGGATGGAGTCAAAATCAGCAAAATAATCTGTCTTACCGGAGCAACAATGTGGAGAATCCACAACATCAGTCCTACCCTCAGGCAGGAAACAGGCAGAACCAGAATCAGAACCAGAGTGTGTTCAACCAAGGATATCAGAACAGAAATCAATATCAGGGGAACAACTCGGGCAACTCAGGATTTCAGCAAAGGCAGCAGTACAACAACTACCAGAATCAAGGGAATGCCTCTTCGTCACAGTCTTCTCAGGATAACGAAATTAAGAAGATGCTGCAAATGGTGCTAGAAGGTCAGAAGAATAGCACTGCAGAGATAAACACCAAGGTGGATAACATGTATGGAGAGCTTAATGGGAAGTTTGAAACTTTGAACACCCATTTGAAAGTTTTGGAAAAGCAAGTTGCTCAAACCGCCTCCAGCAGCAGAACAGCACCTGGATTTCTACCAGGGAAGTCAGAGACGAATCCCAAGGAGTTTGTGAATGCTATAACACTTAGGAGTGGAAAAACGATTGAGGGATCGAATGAGAAAGAGATCGACCGATCTCAGGAACAGATCGACCGATCCAAGGGGAAGGAGATCGACCGATCCGGTCCATCTGGATCGACCGATCCCGTGTCAACAAAGCCAAATTCCTCTGAACCTGAAGAGGTGTATGTGGCGCCTCCTGCTTATGTTCCTAAGGCTCCATACCCATCCAGACCAAGGCAGAAGATCAAAGAACGTGAGTACGAGAAGCTAAAGAACCTTGTTGGGGAGTTACATGTGAGATTGCCATTCGTTGAAGCGGTGAAGATGGTACCTTCTCTTAAAAGGTACATGAAGGAGATTCTTACCGATAAGATGAGCCTAGAGCGTGGTGTGTTGATGCTCAATGAGGAATGTAGCGCAGTTCTACAAAATGTCATGCCTAAAAAGCGTGAAGATCCCGGAGCATTTGTTCTACCATGCCGCATTGGATCACTTACCTTTGAGAGGAGTCTCTGCGATCTGGGTTCAGGAGTGAGCCTAATGCCTTTCTCTGTCTCTGAGAGGCTAGGCATGACGAACTACAAACCTACAAGGATCTCCTTGGTCCTTGCTGACCGATCAGTGCGAAGACCAGTCGGTGTACTAGAAAACATCCCTGTTGGTGTTGGAAAGGGATATGTGCTTACCGATTTTGTAGTTCTGGAGCTGGAAGAGGAACCTAAAGATCCTCTCATTTTGGGCAGACCGTTTTTAGCTACTGCTGGAGCCATGATTGATGTACAGAATGGGCATATAGACTTACGTCTAGGAGACATGGCGATGAGATACAATGTGGAGAAGGTGCTGAAAAATCCGACTATTGATGGACAGACTTTCTGGGTTGATACATTGACTGAACTGGTGGAGGAAATGGATGAAGAGTTGCACACTGATGATCCTCTACAAGTCGCATTGACCCAAAGGGAGAGTGAGTTCGGGTTCATGAACCAAGAAGTGGTTGGATTTTCTGAGATTTTGGATTCAGCCTCACCGATTGAGAAGCATGTCGCCTATGTCAGCCTTGAAGACTCAGGCACCGATAAAACCGTCAAACCGTCATCCTCCCAACCAGATTGGAGTGAGGAGAATGCTCCAAAGGTGGAACTTAAAGCCCTCCCAGCTGGGCTGAGGTATGCATTCTTGGGACCGAATTCCACATATCCTGTTATTATTTGTGCTAACCTGAATAATGTGGAGACCGCTTTGCTTCTTTCAAAATTGCGAAAGTATAGAAAAGCATTGGGGTACTCTTTGGATGATATTACAGGTATTTCTCCAGATCTTTGCATGCACAAGATTCACTTGGAGGATGAGTCAAAGACGTCCATAGAGCACCAGCGAAGACTGAATCCCAAACTGATGGAAGTTGTGAAAAAGGAGATTCTAAAGCTGTTGAGTGCAGGGGTGATCTACCCAATTTCAGACAGCACTTGGGTGAGCCCGGTTCATGTGGTTCCTAAGAAGGGTGGCATCACTGTCATCACAAATGAGAAGGCTGAGCTGATTCCTACCAGAACAGTCACAGGGCATAGGATGTGCATTGACTACAGGAAGCTAAACTCAGCCACAAGGAAGGACCACTTCCCACTTCCTTTCATTGACCAGATGCTGGAAAGACTAGCCAACCACCCCTACTACTGTTTTCTCGATGGCTACTCCGGGTTCTTTCAGATACCCATTCATCCAGAGGACCAAGAGAAGACAACATTCACCTGTCCATACGGTACTTTTGCCTACAGGAGAATGCCCTTCGGATTGTGCAATGCTCCTGCCACTTTCCAGAGATGCATGATGTCGATCTTTACTGATCTTATTGAGGACATTATGGAGGTTTTTATGGACGATTTCTCAGTCTACGGTTCTTCATTTACCGACTGCCTTGCTAATCTGTGCAAGGTGCTGGAAAGATGTGAGGAGAAGAACTTGGTGCTAAATTGGGAGAAGTGCCATTTCATGGTGAAAGATGGCATTGTTTTGGGTCACAGGATATCAGAGCAGGGTATCGAGGTTGACAAAGCAAAGATTGAAGTTATGACCAGCCTACAGCCTCCTAGGACAGTGAGGGATATTCGGAGTTTTCTGGGACATGCCGGTTTCTACAGGAGGTTTATCAAAGACTTCTCTATGATAGCGAGGCCACTCACCCGTCTGCTGTGCAAAGAAGCGAAGTTTGTTTTTGATGCTGACTGCCTCGCTGCGTTTCAGATTCTCAAGAAGTCTCTAGTCAGTGCTCCCATTGTGCAGCCACCAGATTGGGACTTGCCATTTGAAATAATGTGTGACGCAAGTGATTACGCGATTGGAGCTGTTTTGGGGCAGAGAAAAGACAAGAAACTCCATGTGATCTATTATGCCAGCCGAACGCTTGATGATGCTCAAATCAAGTATGCTACCACTGAGAAGGAGTTGCTGGCAGTAGTTTATGCTTTCGAGAAGTTCAGGTCCTATTTGGTGGGCTCGAAAGTAATTGTGCACACAGATCATGCAGCCTTGAAGTACCTGATGACGAAAAAAGATGCTAAACCGAGACTCTTAAGGTGGATCTTACTGCTACAGGAGTTTGATATTGAGATCAGAGACAAGAGAGGAGCAGAAAATGGAGTGGCAGATCATCTTTCCCGAATGAGAGTGGAAGCTGAAACACCACTGGATGATACATTACCCGAGGAGAATGTCTATGTGATCACCTTGCTGGAGGATGAGTATTTGGATCAGGCTGATTGCTGTGTCATGAGACAAATTCAGGATGATCTCCCATGGTTTGCAGACTTTGCAAACTACCTATGTGCTGGAATTGAACCACCGAACCTGAAGGGGTATGAGAGGAAGAAGTTCATGAGAGATGTGAACCACTACTACTGGGATGATCCCTTCCTCTACAAGAGATGCTCAGATGGTTTATTCAGGAGATGTGTTCTGGAGAATGAGATGCAAGGGATTCTTTTCCACTGCCACAGTTCAGAATACGCAGGCCATTTTGCAACATTCAAGACGGTTTCTAAGGTCCTGCAGGCTGGTTACTGGTGGCCTACACTTTTCAGAGACGCCCATGAGTTTGTCTCAAAGTGTGATGCATGTCAGCGGAAGGGCAACATCAGTAAGAGAAATGAGATGCCCCAAAATTTCATCCTTGAAGTTGAAGTTTTTGATGTATGGGGAATTGATTTTATGGGCCCTTTCCCATCTTCTTATGGAAATGAGTACATCCTGGTTGCGGTTGATTATGTCTCCAAGTGGGTGGAAGCAGTAGCCAGCAAGACAAATGACTCTAGTGTTGTCAAGAAAATGTTCAAGACAGTCATTTTTCCAAGATTCGGGATCCCGAGAGTGGTTATTAGTGATGGAGGCTCTCACTTCATCAACAAGACGTTCGATAAACTGCTGAAGAAACATGGAGTAAAGCATAAGGTAGCTACACCTTATCATCCTCAGACAAGTGGGCAGGTTGAAATATCGAACCGAGAAATCAAGGGATTTTGGAGAAGGCTGTAGGCAAAACAAGGAAAGACTGGGCTGTGAAGCTTGATGACGCCTTATGGGCGTATAGAACCGCCTACAAGACTCCCTTGGGCACCACTCCTTTTAATCTGGTCTATGGAAAGTCTTGTCACCTACCTGTGGAATTGGAGTACAGTGGTTTTTGGGCAACGAAGTTGATGAACTTCGACATTAAAACCGCTGCAGAAAGGAGGATGGTTCAGTTGAACGAGCTGGACGAGATTCGGTTGAACGCCTATGAGAACACCAAAATCTACAAGGAAAGAACTAAGGCGTGGCATGACAGAAAGATAATCCCGAGAGACTTCGCTGCTGGAGACAAAGTCCTTCTGTTCAACTCTAGACTCAAGCTATTTCCTGGAAAGCTTAAGTCTCGTTGGTCCGGACCTTTCACCATCACAGAGGTTAGACCTTATGGAGCTGTTGTCTTGGAAGAGAATGGGAGGAAGTTCACAGTCAATGGGCAGAGGCTAAAACCTTACTTCACAGATGCAAAACCCGAAGAAGGAACCAACATTCCTTTATCGGAACCCGATCTCGCCTAAGGACAACAAAATAGTCAAGCTCGCGACTTTAAACAAGCGCTGAGTGGGAGGCAACCCACATGGTTTGATTTTCTTTCTCTTTTGTGATTATATTTTCTTGTGTGAATTGATTTTTGATTGTGTTTTTAGATGATTTTCAGGCATGTATCACGATCAGGCAGATCGATCGATCCAGGTTAAACAGAACGGTCGATCTCAGTAACAGATCGGTCGATCCGGGTGAAACAGATCGGTCGATCGCATGAAACAGATCGGTCGATCCGGGTGAAACAGATCGGTCGATCTAAGGTAGGTATTGTCCGGTTTAATTTCACTTAGTTTAAACCGAAAAACACCCATACAAACACCCAACTCGCGAAAATTCGATCAAAACACTCATAATTTCATCTTCCTCTCCTCTCAAACTCTCTCAAACCTCTCAAGAACAACCAATTCGATTTCATTCATTTCTCATCCGATTTTTGTAATTCTTGGTGCTAAACTCATTAGTTTTTCAAGCTCTATCCATTTCTACCATCAGTTTTCATCAAGACACAGGTATGACTCTCTAAATTTGGAATCTAAAATCGCCCTAGGGTTAGATGTAGAGGAATCTCCGAATTCTAAATGGAATGGCATCTAGGATGGTTTATTTGTGATGATTATACTCATGGGTTACCTTGATTGCCAATTTCGTGGGTTGAATTGGGATTTTAGAGAAATAATTTCCAATGGTCATAATGTTGATAAAAGTTCAAATTAAAACTGAAATTCTAATTGTTTGAATGAAATGCTTGAATATTCATGATGATTAACACTTTGCAGCATGATTTCTTTAAGCAATTATGAATTTGGAACTGAAAAATAAAAATTTAATTTTGGACTTTAATTGAAAAACGAAAATTGGAATGGTGTTTGATGTGTTATTTTGAGTTTTGAGAAGAGATGTGTGCTAAATTTTTACATGTTTAGGGGATTGATCAGAATTGATTTTATAAGAGTGTTTTTCTATTTGTCTCTTACTTGGGTTTTGATGAATTAATTTTGCAGATAATGCCTAAGAGACAGAAGAAGCAGGGTGAGCGTGGGAGTTCCTCGGTACAGACTGCTAGGCTCAGCACAAAGGGCAATTTCCGAAAGACGGATAGGTCTCATCCTGCGAATCGAGAGATAACCCAGCAGTGGGATATACATGATGATGATTTCTACGAGCAGATGAGGGGAGTGGAAATATGTCCGTCGCGCTTCGCTCACAGAGACACTACAGATGCATTGGGGATAACCGAGGATATTGAAGCCTTGTTCGAGAAGATTGGCCTGGGGTACATCTTCGATCTCCACTGTGATTGCTATGCTGATTTGACCAGGCAGTTCCTCGCATCAGCCCGCCTCTACCATCCTGACGAGGACAACCCGGTAGCTGATAAGGCAATGTTCTCCTTCATTGTGAACAGGCAGTTCCACTCCATGACCATCTTTCAGCTGTGCGACGTCTTTGGGTTCGGGAAAGGACGTCAATCTTGTGTTCCTGACTTCCCGGAACACAATGATTTCTGGAAATTCATCGCTTCAGGAAACTTCATCTCTCGAGAGGCCAAGCAAGCTAGAATTCGTAGCCCTGTTCTGCGATATGCAGTGAGAGTGATCAGCAGTGTTATCTATGGGAAGACAGAACCCGCTGCAGTGACAAAAGATGAGCTAGCTCTTCTGTTCATCGGGGCTGGACACCTATGGCCTCAGGGCGCAGACATTACCTATGTTAGCGGGAAGGACATAAACATAGGAGCTGTGATCGCGGAGAAGCTTGCGTACTTCAAAGTTTCAGACACGAAGAGATGTGGGTTTGGAGCGGTTATCACACAGATCTTAAGGCAATGTGGAGTGTTTCTTCCACCTATTGACAGAGTGGTGGATAAGAAGGGGATGCATCAGAACTTTTTCGACATGAGAGCACTCATTAGCAGCCACTACCTCACCGGCCCTTGGCGAGGTAGCATCGACAAGTCAGCCCCTCATATCTACCAGTTCCAGGACCCACAAGGGAGAGAGCAATTTGTCAAACTACCCGATACCGCCATCACCGAGCTGACTGATCCAGGTGCCCTCATATTTCTACCACCGCCTGCATCTCTCTGCACCAGACCCGCGACACTGAAGAAGAAAGGAGTCGCATCATCATCGACACACCAGCAGGCACCACATGATGATATAGAGGAGGAACCTGAAGATGAGGAAAGTCTTTTCCCCACGGATTTCACTCCGTATATGCTGCCACCAGCACCTCCCGCTACTGCATCCGCTGCTGAGATCAACGCTTGGTCCATCAAGAGCCATCAAACCAACAACTCCATACTGCTGAAGATGTGGAAGGGAATCTGCAACATTAAGAAGGGATGCGCATCACAGCCAGCTGTTTCTGGAGATAGCGATGACGACTCAGGCGCTCACGACACCGCTGCTGGACCTGAGGCAGCGGAGGACTCTGATGATGATGGAGCATTGGAGAGGCGCTCGAAGAGGCGCACTGACCGCAACGCCTGATCGGTAATCTCTCTTGGAATTATTTTCACACCGAGACGGTGTGAAGTAAGTCTGGGGGAGGATGCTACTTATGTACCATATTGCTATTATTTCTTTTTTTTTTTTCTTACTTTATCGGATTTGATTGTGTTTTAAAAAAAAAAAAAAAAAAAAAAAAAAACTCTCTACGCATTTTTTATCAGACCCTGTGATGATTATTAGACTATTTCCTTGTGTGTTGTGCATTACATTTCATATTGGCCATTTTTCAGGACTGTTAGCGCAGACAAACCGAGGAACCACTTGACCAAACAACCTCTCCTTAAATCTTTTATCAAGTCTCGGTGAATTGTAATCGACTCAACTATTTTTGACCATTAATGAATTTAATTTCTTTTGACCAGGAATCAACATCAGGAAACGGTACACCATATACACATTCAGGATTTTCTTTACCACATTTTACCACTCTTTAATAATCCTGAATGGCCAGACTCATCAATAGTTTGGTACCACACCTACACCTTACCCTTTTATTTCATCTCCATGCATTCTTACACGCTGATTATATGTGCATACATGTGCAAAAACAATGGAGAGATTATGGTAGACATGGTTCATCCGACTGCTTAGGTAGGATCGGAACATTTAGGTGGTTAGACACGGACCTGTGTGTCTAGAGGTGTAAATAGAAAGATTGGGTGTTGTAAGTGTGTGATTGCATCGCAGTGTATATATTCGATTTCGGTTTGTATAAGTTTTCGTTCTGAAACTTAAAAAAAAAAAAAAAAAAAAAAAAAAAAAAAAGAGTTCATGTTTGAGATTTGTTGGGTTTTGATCATTCAGTAGATTTGATTTAGACATTTTATTTTTATTTTGTGTACCAGAGATGATGCGTTGTTTAAATTTGGGGTTAGAGTTTGAGATTTGTTGGGTTTTGATCATTTGAGACTTGAGCAGTTCGAAAACGTGGTTATCAATATACTCGGTTTCTCCAGCGATTTTGCATAATGTTTTGCATTTTTTGTTATCGCTGATACCCACAAACACTTGAGCCTCACCTAATTAAAAACTAAAACAGCCTCCCAAACACCAAGCCCGTTATACCTGATGGAGATATCTTTGGTGGAAAGGTCACGCCCTTTTTAATGAATGTAAAGAGTTGATTACTTGAAACTGAGACTTGCAGGTCTGAAATATGGAAAGGTTTGCGCGGTCTTGGTGGGGATTTGGAACGAATGCCTTGACAGTCTCTGATTTAAGTGGTTAGCGAAATCACAAGGTAAGGTCTACTGAGGGTTAGTGAGCTCCCAAATTTTAATCCTCTTTACTTGAGGACAAGCAAAGATTCAAGTCTGGGGGAGTTGATATTCCGTGTTTTTAACGGTTTTAAACTCGTTTTGGAGAAATTAAATGGTCGGTTTTAATTAATGTTTTGGTCTATTTGATGCGTTTTGGTGTTCTTAAGTGTAATATGCAGGTTACTAGATAGCTTGCAAGAAAAGAACGCATTCGGGATTTATTCAGAAGCAAGATGGACCGAACAATGGACCGAATGAGAAGTATTGATCGCACAGGACGTGAGATCGACCGATCCGGTACATGTGGATCGACCGATCCCACGCTTTCATGCACTAGATCGACCGATCCGGTCCATGTGGATCGACCGATCCCACGCTCTACGGGCTCCACACGCACAAACGAGCTTTTCACTCCTTTTTACCCACTCCCCTCAATAATAGACAGAAGAACTCGACTTTTGAGACTCAGAAAAGACCATGGACGACCAAGAAGGAGATTTACAAGTTCTTGAGAGAGATTTGAGAGTTTTTATCTTGTTTTGTGTGATTTGTGAAGATTTGTAAAGGAGTTCATCTCAAAACCATTTGGAGAAGATCTTCTGAACTTTTACTCTGTTTTAATACAATCTTATCATGTTTTCTTCATCAAAATCGTGTTGTTCTTGCTTAGTTATGTGTGAGTAGTCATCTAGTTGGGTTTAGGGGTTCTCATAGGGGATTTCTTGATGTTTTGATTCATAAAACGTGTGTAGACTAAGGGATTACGTTTTGGTTCTTCATCTAATGGATTTCTTACTGCTTGAACTGAATTGATCACTTAGTTCATGATTTCAGATTGTTTGATGCACCGAAAGTGATTGTTTGAACTTCCGAAAATACTTTAGATGAGCAAAGTGTCCTTAACCCTCGGAAGTTGATGTTATTGCGCTTTGTGAACATATTGAACCTGTTCTTAATGCTTGTTTAGAAATTGAAACTCAGCGGAAGTTAGTGTGGAGATTTCTATAACATAGAGAATTAGCGCTACGGAAGTAGGTTAATTCTAATATCGTGTTTGATTTTTAGACGGTTCTTAATATATCCCTGTGTCTGCCATTAATTGTATCTTGATTAAAAAGAAATCCCTGAGAATTCCCAATGCCCAACGTTTGTTTTAAAATAGTTTTCAAATCGTTTAAATCATCTTTTACAGCTTGTTTATGTTTTGTGACACTAAAGAAAATTAAATAAAAACCATCAAAATTATATCTTTGTTCGCTGTAGCTATTAACTTGTCTGCAACTCTACGTGTGATCATCGGTCCCTGTGGATTCGATCCCGCATTACTACTCCGTACTTTACTGTGCACTTGCAGTTAGATAATCGGGTTAAAACTCGACACATCACCAATGAGTCTGGGAATTGAACCAGCCTCCATAGTTGTTTTGCCAACAATGCCAGATTGAACTCATGGATCATACGAAACCCAATCCCTCCTTCCTCCCTTGGTAGGCAAACTTTTTCCCATTTCGCCCAGTGAATTCCTCTCTTTGGTGGGTTTGAACTCCACCAGAACCGTGCGATGGCACTAGCTAGGTTTTCACATATCTCTAAAGGGAGCAGGAAAGTAGACATGACATAAGTCGGAAGAGCTAGCAGAATAGATTTTATCAGAACTTCCTTCCCTCCTTTTGAAAGCCACCTACCCGTCCATCCATTTACCCTGTGCATTAACTTGTCCTTGAGGAATGAAAACAATTTGCACTTGGATCCGCTTATATCTTCCGGGATACCTAAGTAGGTTCCCATCCCTCCTTCGTTTTGTATACCCATTGTATCTTTGATCTCTTGCCTGGTATTTGCATTAATCCGCTTACCAAAGAGTAAGGACGACTTATCGAAGTTGATACATTGGCCAGAAGCTTTACCATATTTCCTGACTACTTTCATTACTTCTTCACATTCACGGGGCTCCGCCTTACAGAAGAAAAGGCTATCATCAGCAAAGAGAAGGTGAGATACCGAGGGGCACGCGCGTGTGACACGCATCCCCGTTATCTTCCCTTGATTCTCTGCATGATTAAGAAGGCTAGCGAGCGCTTCCGTGCATAGAATAAAAATGAAAGGAGACAAAGGATCTCCTTGTCTTAAGCCTCTACCAGGAACGATATTTCCTCTTGGTTGACCATTCATAAGCACCTTATATTTTACCGACGTAATGCTTCGCATTATCTAGGTTATCCACGTCTCTGAGAATCCCATTTTGCGCATGACGGTTTCAATGAATGACCACTCCATTCTGTCATATGCTTTGCTCATATCCGTCTTAATAGCCATCCTTTTACTGCGACCACTTGGTTTAGTCCGCAGCGCATGAAACATTTCTTGGGCAATCATAATATTGTCTGAAATCTGTCTTCCAGCAACAAAGGCTGACTGGGTCTTTGAAATCAAGCCTGGTAGCACTTTCTTTAATCTCTGGCATAAGACCTTCGAAATTATTTTATAGCTTACATTACACAAGCTTATTGGTCGGAATTGAGCCATATCATTAGGCTTGGCCGTCTTCGGGATAAGACATATATTTGTATCATTTAATCCATTCACCAACCGTTCCCTCGATAAGGAAGTTATTAACCATAAGAGTTAAATCATCCTTTACAATATCCCAGAATTTCTGATAGAATAGCGCAGTCATCCCATCTGGTCCTGGAGCCTTCTCTGGATGCATAGCAAAAAGAGCCAATTTGACCTCCCATTCCGTTACCGGAGCTGTAAGGTTCTCATTCATTGCCCCAGTGATTGTCGTAGGAACTTGAGCTAACGCCTCTTCAATGTCCTCAGGGTTAGACGATTCAAAGATCTGTCTAAAATAACTAGTAGCAATGGCTACTAAACCCTCTTCATCCTCAACTATATTTCCATTCACATCTTGGAGCTGCGTAATTTTATTCCTGGCTCTTCTCTGTTTTGTTAGTGCATGAAAAAACTTTGTATTTCTATCCCCCTCTCTTAGCCAGAACACTCGACTCTTCTGTTTCCAGAACATTTCTTCTGCTTTAAGAGCATTAGAGAGGTCCTTCAATGCTGAGGCAATTTCTTCAGTGGTAGCATTGTCATCCGCATACATGCCCTCCACCTTCTCTTTCAATTCCTCAACCAGTCTCGCAGAGTTGACATTATGCTGCCTCCTCCATTCCCCCAAAGCTTTTCGACAGCTAGAGATATGTTCCATAATAGTCGCTTCTGGGGGTAAATCAGGAGATCTCCATCCCTCCAGGATGACCTGCCTTAGCTCCTCGTTGGCTAGCCATCTTTTATCAAACTTAAATTTTTTTGATCTCCTCATTGGTTTTACGAGTATATCTGCGAGAATCGGACGATGATCAGATCCCCACAATCTCATATACTTGACACTCGAGTGAGGAAACTTCTCATGCCAATCTGCATTTCCTACTGCCCTGTCTAAGCGACATCTAACGGTCATTCCACCTGCTCTTTTACCTACCCATGAAAGCATGTCTCCCGTGAAAGGGAACTCTAGCATTCCACAATCACTAAGCATCTGCTTAAAAGGCAGGAAAGAACTATCAGCCCGTTGTCTTCCTCCTACTTTTTCATCATGACCCGTAATTTCATTGAAATCCCCTATCATAAACCAAGGTCCAGATCTTGTTGTTGAGAAACGCGTAAGACGTTCCCAAACTTGATCACGTCTTTCTAATACAGGATCCCCATAAACAAATGTCATATAGACTTTTATTCCATCAATGACTGCCTCAATGTCAATCATACGGTTATTCGAAAATAAAACATTAACTTGAAATTCATCCATAAAAAATAAAGCTAAACCTCCGCTGAGACCAAGTGGCTCAACAGTAAACAAATGATCAAACCCTAAGTCGGCCTGAATGTTTTGCAACATCAGCCTCCTGTTCTTTGTTTCAGAAAGGAACACAAGTCCTGGGCGATGCTTCTGACACATCTCCGTAAGGCGTCGAACTGTGAGGTCGTTCCCAATCCCCCGACAGTTCCAACTGATTGTCTTCATTGATGGCGTCGCGATGAGTATTTGGAACTCATCAAACCATCATGTTTTGACGCCTTCTCTTTGTCCTTACTAGAGCCATTATGACTTCGTGGCTTTTCACCACCCTCAGCTACATGTGAGACTGTGGCCGTTGATCGTTTGCTTGGAGATCCCCTACGAAGGATCTCGAACTTCCTGTTAATGCCCAAAGGGGCACTACGTTTCGCACCCAGCTTCTTAGTCCGTGATGACCTCGAGCTGCTACGCCGTCCCAAGTCCTGAAGAGACCTCAGTTGAGGTTGTCTATCCTCCAACTCCATAAGATCTAAACCTAGCAGGTCCTCGCCATCATCTCCATCAGCCATCAGTGCACCATCAGACTGTTCCATTATCTCCATATCACTCAGAGCCCCAATGATAAGGTCATCGTCATGACTCGGCTCGCCATTAGGGGAGAACGCGAGAGCTCTAGCCTCACCCCTATCACGTGAAGTAACGTTTTCCTCCATAGGATGATCTGCACGCACCGGAGTCACAATGGTGCTTGCTAACTTTCTATTGCTTGTTTTTTCACCACTCCTCATCTCAGCCAAATCAACTATGGAACGTGATTTGTGCTCAGGAGATAAAATACACACTTCATATATTTTAGGTTAATATAATGTTCTCTAGTGTTATATAATTATGGAATAATGTGACACCATTAGATTAAACTATATTTTATATTAGATGCTCTAGAATTCTTTGAAATGAAATTTAGAAGGCATTTAGAGTGCCACCTAGGATTTGAGTTTTTTTTTAATTAATACAAAATTAAGGTTCTAATTTTTCAAATTCTTCTCTTAATATATAGGGGATGTGATTTGACTCAAATAATATAACAAAATTAGTTTCCAAACTTGACTTTCGCATCTTCAGAAACTTTGTTGGAGCGTACTGTAAAATAAATAATGTGTATTAGACTATTTGTGCTTTGAGACCATTCAAACTGGAGTTGTGAGATTTAGTAAAGAGAGAAACCAACTTACACAATTAAGCGTGGCCTCTTTCATCAAAGATAAAAAAAATTAACAAAGCACTAAACTTACATAGTAGTAACGTTTTAATTGGATGCTACTATCCTTCATCTCTTCCACATCAATACTCTTCTTTCCCACTTCTTTCTCCTCCTCCTCTTCGTGATCTTCTTCTTCATCCTCTTCATGATCACCATTGTCAATCTGCTCATCTCCCACAATCTCCTGACAGACACTGAACTCCTAAAACTTCCTCTGAGATCTATGACTTCTCCTCGATGGTCTCATCTCATGGTACATGTACGTCCTATGTAATCTTATTAAATCTCTCGGAACTGTGAGCTGACAAAGAATTCCCCTTCCTCAGTGGAACTGAATCAAAACCTGACGTGCAAGATATATACGGAATCAGATCCCGTATAGTGAGTATACGACTTATGTGTCAATAAGAAAACGGACCACAATACGAATTGTAGCTGCGGTATTGCTTCAGGAGGAGGGTGATACCCATGAATTCTACATTCTTCTTGATGATGCGTGAATCCTAGAAATGGAGGAGGCGGCCAAAAATCACCTGAGAGGCACGGCCATGGCAGAGATATATAGTCAAAGGTGGTGTGGTGAACCTCAGGTTGAAAGGAAGTTGCATAAAAGCATGCATTTTCAGCAGATGGATAACATGTTAGACGGAGGAATAACTAAAATTTGTAGATTGGATGTTGGATTCTCGGCTCAGCCCTAAACTATTTATAGGAATAACTCTGTTCTCGGTTTTGAAACGCTTGAGATTTTGGTGCAGAGAGTAAAGAGGGGGAGATCGAGAGATATGGGGTCATAAAAGTTGAATGTTAAAGGAGTATTCATTGAAGTGGTTGACAAAGCAATGGTTCATCATAGGAATGGAGAAAGGGAGGGGAGATAAAGGGATAGCATGAGTTAGGAGATGAAGAGTCGAATGGCTACAGGATACAGATTTCACATAATATTTTCTGCCAGAAAAAAAAAAGAAAAAGAAAAATAAAGAGCAACATTTCATCGTCTGAGGTGAAACAAATTTTTGACCTAATCAACTCCACAGTTATTTGACTAATCGAATCTTAATTTGGGCTTATGAGTCTAATAACCACATGTATTAAGATGCAAAAGTTATTAGTTATACTAACTTCAAATGGTCTTTTGGGTTTATTTGTAATAGCCCATCAAAACACAAATCAGCGGATAGACGTACAAAATTCTAGAGCTACGATGCATGCAACTTAAATGGTTTTGTGGGGTCCACAGAAGTGATGTCGTGGATAGGCTTAGAAGAGAGTAAAAACTCTCTCATTATATGTATGAAGTGGTTGACAAAGCAATGGTTCATCATAGGAATGGAGAAAGGGAGGGGAGATAAAGGGATAGCATGAGTTAGGAGATGAAGAGTCGAATGGCTACAGGATACAGATTTCACATAATATTTTCTGTCAGAAAAAAAAAGAAAAAGAAAAATAAAGAGCAACATTTCATCGTCGGAGGTGAAACAAATTTTTGACCTAATCAGCTCCACAGTTATTTGACTAATCGAATCTTAATTTGGGCTTATGAGTCTAATAACCACATGTATTAAGATGCAAAAGTTATTAGTTATACTAACTTCAAATGGTCTTTTGGGTTTATTTGTAATAGCCCATCAAAACACAAATCAGCGGATAGACGTACAAAATTCTAGAGCTATGATGCATGCAACTTAAATGGATTTGTGGGGTCCACAGAAGTGATGACGTGGATAGGCTTAGAAGAGAGTAAAAACTCTCTCATTATATATATGAAGTGGTTGACAAAGCAATGGTTCATCATAGGAATGGAGAAAGGGAGGGGAGATAAAGGGATATCATGAGTTAGGATATGAAGAGTCGAATGGCTACAGGATACAGATTTCACATACTATTTTCTGTCAGAAAAAAAAAAGAAAAAGAAAAATAAAGAGCAACATTTCATCGTCGGAGGTGAAACAAATTTTTGACCTAATCAGCTCCACCGTTATTTGACTAATCGAATCTTAATTTGGGCTTATGAGTCTAATAACCACATGTATTAAGATGCAAAAGTTATTAGTTATACTAACTTCAAATGGTCTTTTGGGTTTATTTGTAATAGCCCATCAAAACACAAATCAGCGGATGGACGTACAAAATTCTAGAGCTACGATGCATGCAACTTAAATGGCTTTGTGGGGTCCACAGAAGTGATGACGTAGATAGGCTTAGAAGAGAGTAAAAACTCTCTCATTATATATATGATTCTTATTCTTCTTTTAAACGGTTCTGGACACTTAGGGGTGTCAATTCGGGCTGGCCCGGCCCGGTCCGGCCCAAACCCGCTAAGCCCGTAAATATTTGAGTCCGGCCCGGCCCGAAAATAATTTGGGCCTAAAATTCAAAGCCCGGCCCGGCCCTTATAGGGCTACAGGGCTTTTCGGGCTTTTGTGGGCTTTTCGAAAAATAATTTGTCATTGTCACTTCCATCGTTTTAATACATGTGAATTTTCATTAAAAAAAGAGTTTCATTTTTAAAAAATAAAAAAAGTATAAAGTGAGTTTAAAATTTTCTTGTCTATCACAAATTTTTTATTTTTTCGTATGTTTTAAAAACATTTTATACACAAACCAAATTTAATAAGATTTAAATAATCAAATATCAATTAAAACAAAAAATATAAGAGAACAAAATTTATGATAAACATGGTCAAACGTTTTATACTTTATATTTTGAAAATAAAAACATGTTGTACATGAAAGAAGAATGTACTTTTGTAAAATTTAAAATGTAACACTTGTAATGATGAAACAATAAAGTGCATTAAAATTTTTTATATTTGCTTTATTAGAGTTTAGATAAAAATATTAAAATAATATATCAATACTAATAATAGTTTCGATTACAAGAAAGAAGGATAATATTTACGCTAAAATATAAATTTCGGGTTTTCGGGCCGGCCCTAGCCCAAACGGACTTAAGCCCAAAATATCCAAAGCCCAAATGGGCTTAGCCCGAAAGGCCCAATTTTTTTTGGGCTTATAAAGCTAAGCCCAAGCCCGGTAATTTTTAGGGCTGGGCGGGCTCGGGCTACGGGCTTCGGCCCTAATTGACATGTCTATGAACACTTCTAATTTACTACAAACCAGAAAATGAAATGCGACTTCCGGTTTAGCTTGAGAGTCCTTCATTTGTTAAGTACACAGCCCATGCTTCCTACAATTTCCAAAATGTCAGCTAAGAGTTAGTAACCAGAACATGAACCAAAGCTTACAGGTTGAATCAAACTCGGTTTAAGTACCTGAAGAATGGAGAATACTCTGCTGGCGACAGACTTCACTTGTGATCCATCTCGTAGATTTGCCAAAGGTATCGCTTGCCAAATGCTATTTGACCACAAAACCTGAACAAAAATCACGGTTTGGTCAGAATCAATATCCGGTTTACCTGGTTTGAGACAAAGTAACCTATTCAAAAAACTCTTACATGGTGTAAAGTTGAGAGGAGGAGTCCAATGTTGGTTTCTTTTCCGGTTAACCAGATTCTTATCTCTTCATCTTTCATCTCCATCTCCATCTGCAATTCATTTGACCGTCACATCAGATTCTTTTTTCACTATGAAATGACTTTTACTGGGAAATTTTTTTAATTACACTAACCTCTTCTTCTGATTTGGCTTCTTCTTCTTCGCTCCTTCTTGAATCTATTAAGTCTTCTTGTGCTTGTTTTGTTTCTGGTCGTTGAGATCTCTCTCTGGCCCAAGCTATTGCTTCATCCATGTCATTCGAATCAGAGTTTCCTCCTCCGCTTCCTCCGTCTCTGTAGCGATCAAACCGATCTGAGTTTACTTCGATTACGTAAGAGCTCATCTCTTCTTCATCTTCATCTTCTGCTTTACTGGTTCTCTGTTTTTCCTCTGTTTCATATTCTTCTTCGCGGATGAAAGAAGAAACAGGGGAAGAAGATATTCCGACGTCATGGCCGGCAGTCCCAGCCGGTGGTAGCGGATGATGAGGACTGCTCTCCGCCGAAGTGAGCATCGACGAGGAATTCTACCTCGATTTAGCTATTGGACTCTGCTTCGCCGTCCCACTGCAACCTCCGAACACGCCGTCGTAAAATCCATCTCCGCCGGACGGAATTCTAAACGCCGTTAAGTTTCTTCCGTGAGATTTAGAAGAAGAAACCGTGCCGCAGGAGAACATCCCAGCTGGTCGGAAAATCTCGTCGTAGAAACAGTCGGAGCGGGAAAAGTCGCCGGAGAATTTCCTAGTGAGGACGCTGCGCGGCGGCCCACCGAAAACATCGGAGAAGTCTTGGGCGTCGATTCGAACGTCCATGGATCTTGGAGCAATGGAGAAGAATGGATCAACGTTCAAACCCATCTTCATTCGCCACGACTCGTCCATTTCGCCGCTGAGATCTTTTTTTGCTTTCTCCGGTCACTTGAAATTGTTAAAGAAAAGTAGAGGGATATGTAACATATCCGGCCCTGTAAAAAAAATTTTGAAAAGGCTGGAAGCATAGTAAAAAAAAAAAGCTGACCTGGAGGCTTGAACTTTGCACCAGGAAGAAGAACAACAGATACTTAACCATCTGACCTACTGATAGCAATTGAAAAAATGGCCGAAATTTTTCTCTTGATATTAAAGGCCGGAAGCAAATGCTTCTGCCGCTTCTGTCCAAGGCCGCTACTGGATATGTTGTGATTTGTGAATGTACACTTACGTACACATATATATAGTACTCAACGAACAAAAAGATTTATTCCTTATATATTATTTGAGAAACATTACAACTTCTTTTTGTAGCCACATGTAATCATTAGAATGATTCTTAGAATCATTAGAGAAATATGTTGGATCATCTAATTATATAATAAGCTTTTTATTAAACTAACAATAAATTCATCATTAATGTACTTTATTATTTCCTTAAATAAAATTTACGGAATTGCCTAATGTGTCTTAAGTATATATGGCAATTAATGATTTTGAATAATAAAGATTTGATAAAAAAATAGTGTATCTTCTATCATATTTGTTTTATTTTAAACTATTAAATAAATTAAACAACCACAATAACCATATAATAAAAAATAGATTTTTATGTATATGTTATATTTTAAATTTTTACAAACGGCTATAAATTACTAAAACTGTTAAAGTCTCACATTCAAATTTTATAATCCATGGTTTAAAATTTTTGTTATGACAAAATACAAATGATTACAAAAATTATATAAGTAAAAAGTCTAATTTAATTAATTATTAAGATTAATATATATATCATTTTAAATTAAAATATAAACCATATAAAATACAATATTTTATTTTCAAAATTTGCTTTGAACAATTTTTTTGATAAAAGTTTTGAACGATCATTGACAACTTATTTTTTTTTAAATTATAAATTACTAAAACTATTAATCCCACAATGAAAATTTTGTTATCAGTAATTTAAATTTTTTTCTATAAAATATACAAATGATCAAAAAAATTATATGAGTAGAAATCATCATTTAATAGACATTAATATTAAAAATATACTAAAATATATTATCTATGTTAGTATCATTTAAATTTAATTACATATCCTGTCAAATATAAAAAAATATTTTTTGGATTAATAAAATTGATTTATATGTTCGCACCAATTTAATTATATATTTAATAGTTACTGACTTTTAATTATTTAATATATATTTATTATTTATAATATTTAAAAATATTTAATACATAAAATATTTTTTATATATAATGTTGATTCCGCGCAAGGCGCGGATCTTAATCTAGTTAACTATTTATACATGTGTGAATTTTATTCTACCGTCTAAGGAAAAAATAGTTATTAATTTACCATGATACTACTAGCTAAGTTCAATTTGAGAGAATTTTAACTTTACATCAAATTTGATATCATTTTTCATATTTATTTTTAGTTGATTACCCTTTTTATAAATACTATAACTTTATTTTGAAAAAATAAAATTTACACTCATAAATTATTTTTAAATGTGTAAGAATTATTTATAGAAATTTATAAATCAATTACATCCTCTAAATAATAAACACTAAACAATAATTATTAAAAAATAATATTCAATTTAGTGTATTTTAAGCAGTTTTTAGTAAATTTAATTATTTTTGGGAAAATCCGTGAATATATGAGGATAATATTCTATATTTTATGGTTGATCCAGAAAAAGTAATTTATATGTCTTATTCTATTTTATATATGTATCGTAGATATTACTGTTTTTTCGTTCTCATTCAATAATTTAATATATTTTTCTCTGTTCAACAATAACACTGCTTTCAATCATACATCATAACTATTGCAACATTATGATTTGAGAAATTATTTAATGTACTTTAAGTTAGTTATTACTTTTCTACAATTAATCAAAAATATTTTAAAATTTGAATTTAAAATTTAGTATTTAGGAGTAAAATTAGGTTTGTAAACTTCTATAAATGTTATAAATTATTATTAAATATTTATAAATGATTTAGAATAATTAATTTAATTTTATCACAAATTTAAGATATTTATAAAAGTATTTACTTTTTAAATTAAATTTGGAAAATTGTATCAAACTTTTAATAAAGCTGAAATTTCACTTTGATTTAAATGGTGCTTATAAATATATAAATGAATGATTTAATGCACAGTAATACAGTACTACGCAAAACAAACGGATATTATTTGAAGCTTTAAATACTGGAACATTTACGAACTTTGGTCTATGGATCAGAATCATCTGAAATTATGAATTTTGTATTCCTTAATTGAAATTTTGTATCCATTAACCGAGAAATTTTTAAAATATCTGATAACCTGACAAATGGCCAACTTTTACTACACACTTGAAGGAGTTTCGACACAGTAAGATTTTCTTTCTTATCTTCAAGATTCGACATATACCAAGAGCAACTAATTTAGTGGTGGACATGCTTGCACGAGGTGCTCGGAGTTCTACTTTAGTTGTGTTTTATGTTGATTTTATCCCATCGGTTTGGCTATTTGAACCGGTAGGAAATATTTCATAGTTTAGCTTTTATTGTTGTCAAAAAATAAAAATAAAATACCCGATAACCAATTTTCAAAATACGTACAATCAATAATACTTTAACATATGTGTTTAGAATTTAATGATTATTGTTTAGGGTTTAGTATTTAGGGATGGATTGATTTATAAATTTCTATAAATGTTTTATAAGATATTTTAAACATTTATAAATGATTTATAAGAGTCAGTTTAATAATTTTATCATAAATTGTATTTATAAAATGAATATCATCTAAAGGTAATTTAAAAAATAGTATTAAACTTATGGCAAAATTGAAATTCCTCCTCAGAGTATCTTCAAAAAGACTTTCTATTATAGAGTTTTGCAAACTCTATATTTGAAGTTTCGAGGTAATCTTCTCCAAAAGAAAGACTTCAAAATTATTTGTAAATTATACTATGCTTCTTATATTTGTCATAATTAATATAAATCCATTAAACTTTTATAGATAATTAGCACATATATAAAAATATTATAATAGTATTAATTAATAAAATCTTATACTAAAATATAAAATTATAAATAGAAATACATAATTAAATATTAAACTACAAGCAAAATACCATATTATTACATACAATTATTTTCTTAATGCTCCATTTTCGGTTACACGAAATTTGTTTGGAAAATATTTTAGAAGTTCCGGAGAAAATTTACTAGACTATTAGCGTTGTTGTAATATTTAAATTTGTGTAAAAATGATGTCTTCATGTATATTCTTAAATTTTTGTTTCTATTAAGTTTCTTTTGTAATATTCTTGTTGTCTAATTCTACTTTAAAAATATTATAAATCTTATCTAATTTTTTTTTAAAAACAATTATGTGTTAAATTTAAATCTATAAAAATAATTTTGAAATATTTAAAATATACAAAAGTTTTAAAGATTAAAACTATGAATGAAAAAAATACTTAAGAATCATAAATGTGAGGTATAATTAATTATAAAGACCAAAATGCAAATAAAAAGATGAAACTTCAAATTTAGAGTTTTGAGTAGTGAAACTTCAAATATGAAGTTTTACTTCTTAAAACTCTAAATTTGAAGTTATAAAATTCCTTTTTGGAGAGCAAAAAACTCTATATTTGAAGTTATAGAGTTTCTTTTGGAGATGCTCTTATTAATTTGAAAACTTTAGGTTTTAGGCTAATTAATTAGTGCACAAAACAAAACAAAAATTACTTTTACATCACTGAATGAATTTTGAGCAAAGGAAAAAGGGTTACTATGTACACATATATAGATACAGATTTTTTTTTTTTTTCAAGGATGGGTTTCGACATGGACCCTAATCCCATGATTGATCCGAACCAACCTTTACTAATACTGAGAGAGAGATTAGAAGACCAACTTTTTTTATCAACTTATGTTTTAAACCCGTAGTTTAATTATTGCATCCGGTGGTAAAAGGAAAATTAACTTTAGTTTGCCATATTTCAAGAAGCTTTTACTGAGATGAATCTGAGATGATTTTTTTTGGTTAAAAGTTGTTTTCTTTTTTCGCTTGCACAAGTAATATGTTATTAACATATTTTAAATAGGAGGTCCGAGACCTTGTGGTCAAGTGGTAAGGAGAAGGATTTGGTATGCCAGAACGTTTCAGGTTCGATTCAGCTATTATGTGAAATTAAATCGCATACTTCTTATATGGATATGGACATTTGTTTTTGCTGCATATGAATACCCGGAAAAAGGGTATATCCGTGGGATGCACTTTCCTTTCTATATGCTCATGATATTCTACGTTAATAAAAAGAAAGTAGAGAACATCTGTTGACCATTTCAACATGAATTTAAAATGATTTGGTTTTTGGATTTTTGGTCATCAGTTAACATACACTATTGCCACTTGGAGTCCCTACTCTTAAAGACATGATTTAATTGTTTCCCTTTTGTGTTAGCTGTATAATTGATTTTCTCTTTATTGATTCTTCAAAATGTTTAAATCCCTGTTAGGAATTGCGCTAGGCGTTACGCGTGCGGTCGTATAGGGCCTAGCGCCGATTCAATAAATCGGGGATTTTATGGAGATTAATCGGGAATTTATTTTAGGGTTTTCATCTATATATAAGTATATTTCTAAAGAAGTACCAATTAATGGATTGGCGTAGTGGCTTTAAGATCACTAACCCTTTGAAACAACCTAGGTTCGAACTTGCAAGAGAGCTTTTTAGTTGTTTTTAAGGTTATCCTTTAATGAAGGGTAATATCATAATTCATATGTCGTCTCCTTCCTTCAGTTTTGAGGGTTACTGCAACAAAACTCGCGACGGCTGCTCAATTTCTATGTCATTTTTCACTGTTTTTCTTCGTGTTTTTGTCCAAACTTCACAGATCTGATGTAGTTGTTCGATTTTTTGGATCAAACTAGCATAACCGAAAGTTATTTTATAGATTCCGATTTTTTGCGAGAATCACTTCAAAACGCCACGGTGATCGAGCGTAGAGCGATTTTGCGGGCGTATAATCGGCTATCCGGGCGCGTTTTAGAACAGGGGTTTAAATCATAATTTTAGATCGTCAGTTATTTTTGGGTGATAGTAGTCCTAGTGGAGTGTAGAACCAAAAACAAATCTCATATGTTAAGCTTAAAGTGTTTTCAAAATTTTACATTCTAATATATTAATTTGGACCCTACCTCATAAAATATCTTACTATGATATTTGTAAATCCAGTATCATGTGTTCGTTTGTTGTATTGCCAAACTACTCACAAAGACTGAAATAGTCTTGATTCACTTACATTCAATGTTTATAGATTAATATAGTTGTATAATGTATGTGTTCCAAATATATCTATATGTATAATGGAACAATATGCATACAGATGTACAACTGGAAGAGGAGGTAATTCTACGTCTTGGATTTATATATTATAATAAAATTTATTATATTACTTAGAATATAATTATGTTTAAATAAATATTTAAAAACCAAAAGTGACAAAAAAAAATCCAACTCTTATACAATAATCTTAGACAATGTGACATGTCTACTGACCAATATGGTTTGTCTATAATTCTTTTGTAGTGAAAATATTGTTAGAAACTTAAAGTATGATGACTTTTTTTTTTTTTTTGTCACCAAGTATGATGACTAAATCTCATTTTTATTCTTGACAAGTGAAGGTAGTAAGCCGGCTAACTGATGACACTCACTCCCCACTCCTAATATGCTAGGTAAAGGATTATTTACACAATTATATCTATTATTAATATGACACTGAAGAGAAGTGGGTGCAGGAATGACATATACCCTTCGGAGGGGACAATGCATGCTATTATTTGATGTCAATGAACTTTCTTCCCTACCAAAAAACCATACCCTTCTTACTTTCCAAGACATGCTTATCATTATTACTAATTAATTATTAAAAACGATTAATCAATACTATTAAAAGGGAAAGAGTTTAAATAAATCTACTTAAAAAATGTTGTTTGGGTCCTTTCATTAACTAATAATATTTTAGTCTTACTTTGATTTGGACAAACAATATGTTACCTTAAATTTCTCTAACAATCATTTAGTCAAAGCTTTTATTTATTAGACCCATATCTTTTTGTAAACGAAAAGATTATATCATATATATACGACCACATAAATTTGGTTCAGGAAAATATAATATCACGTACACTTTATTATACTCTTCTCTAAATATGTCTCATTAACTTCATAATTAAGATAAGTTTAAAAATTATATATTATGTTAATTTTATTTTATTGATAAATAACAATTTAGTACTTAAGATTAGTTTAAAATTATCAAAACCCCAACAAATCTTTTTTTTTACTGCTCAACAAAAAACCTACAAATCTATACTATTAAATTAGCCAAAAATATCTCAAATAAATCTTAAGTTTCACCAACTGAACAAATGTAACTTTTATAAAATGCAAAAAATATAATGAAAGGTTAGATTTGGGCATTCGGGTCTTCGGGTCAAATATAAATCGGCTTCTTTCATGTCCAAGTTTTTTGGGTCTTGGGCATTTATATCCAACTAGGTATTTGAATTTTGTTTTGTTCAGATCGGTTTCTTTTAGTTCCAGGTCAGTTTGAGTCAATAATTCAAGTATCTGTAAAATTTACTATGTAATTTGGCTACGTAATGAGTCTAGCTCGGTTCGAGTATTTAAGACCCTTTCATTAAAAAAATATCCAACCCAAAACCTAAAACTATAACAGAAAACGCGAATCCAAAATTTACAATAATATTTTTATACTCAGAACATATATGAATTACTCAAATATACATAATATGAACAAAACATTCTAGGTACTTTGGGTACCCGGAGTCCAACAGAGACCCGCATGTCCAAAAAATCTAATAAGTACTTTTTTCCAATCCCGAACCTCAACATGTATTTCGTATTGGTTTGGTTCGTTTATCAAATTTAGGTAAAATTTTTATACTTAAGAAAGAGTTACATAAGAGTGTATATAAAAAAATCTCGAATAAACCTATTCATAAGTTATATAATTTTAAATAAAATCCGCGTTTTCGAAGCACGGGTCAAAATCTAGTGTTAGTTTTTTTTTCTATAACCGATGTCCCCGAACGTACATATCATTAAATTATCGTTCTATACAAGTGATGTCCAGTTTTTATTTTATTTCATCTGTAGGCAATTGGTTTGGTATATTGGGCATTAGGTTATCCATTAATAATTATTACAAATAGCCAATCATCGCCTAAGATGAATTACTAAGCATAGCTTAAGCTCAATCTACAGACTTCAATGGATACAATAATTGCTACATTATTATTGACTTTTAATAACTAATAAGTAGGAAAGATACTAGTCGCTGAGATCCTTGGAAAACATTCTATTTTGGGGATAACACTTGACACGGGCACTATTGTGGAAACCTATTATTGTTGTTATAGTTTTATATTACTGACGGCTACTTGCTGATTTTCTTTTTGATCAACTTGGTGTATTTCCGAGTCTATAGAAGTATGCATACTAATCTTTTAAAGGAGGGTGCAGATTATGGATTGATTCTCTCCGAGTATTCAAATAGGGTCCAAAACATGGTCTCATATCTAAGTGGCGTCGTGGCCACACATGTTTAGTGTTGTGAGATTGATTCGAATATGAGTCGCTTAGCCTCCCAAAGTCTGCATACTAATAGACCATCTATGTATGGTTTAGTTGCTGATTTTGTTTGGGATCAACAACGAATTTATATACAAAAGTATGTGCACATCAAGTGTATAGTCCCAAATCACCAAGAAATTGTTAAATGTTGGACTTATTTGGTGAATATTGTTTGTTTTTGAAAATAATAACTAAGTAGAGAACACACAAAGACCATGCATCATATTCAGACCATGGTATAGGAACATTACAGGTAAAATGCAGATCAGGTGGTCATGAAAGGGGACAACTTTATCTTTGTTAAACAATATTTGAATACAATACAAGAAATCATATACAAAAACAATCATTGTTATAAGATTTGCTCCCCTTATGATTCGAGTTAGATCATTTATAAAAATTAAAAACGAACTGTAATATATAAACTAAGAAATGTTCAGTGATCTAAAAAAGAATCAAGGAAATTCATTAATTTTTAGCTGTTCCAAGCATGTGTGTGAGCTGTAATGCTATGTGACAAAGATGTTACCTCTAAGTTATCAAAATCAAATCTTTATTTTGATAAGTTTGAAGATCAGATCACTTTTATATAAAGGTTTGAAGAATCTGAGTGGTCTACCAGTGCCAAAATAAATAAATTGGTGATAAATGCTCAAAATGAGTTCAGTACGTAGTAATGAGACTCATCATATGTATGCTTAACGTATGTACTTCTTTTTCTTTTCTTCATTTAACTCTTCAAACAAAAAACAAATCTATAAAACTTATCTGCGATTTTTTTAGGTTTCTTATACATCAGACAGTTTAGAACTAGTGTTTGTTTAGGAAATTAAACTTATGTTTTTTACTGGAAATATATCAAGCTAAGCACAGGTGGATTCAATGAAATGGTACATCGTACAAGATCAAAATGGTATATATTTGGTGGTTGTCAAAGATAGTTGTATACTATCTTCAGAAAATTAAACGAAAGGAATATAGTCAAAATAAACGAAAGAAGAACAATGTATTATTGTATAACAAAAGAATATACAGGTTTTCTCTATTTTTTATTTTAGAATGGCTGAATAAACCGCTCAGCCCTAAGAAAAATAGATTATAAATTTACAATTTCCTTTAGCCACAATAATAACTCGAGAGTCAAGATTTCTAATTCGACATAAAATAATTGCAAGATTTCTGCAAATTTGAAGGCCGGTCATTACTAAGAGATTAGTCACTGTTTGTGTATAACGAATCTATGTATTGTGTTATAAATCATGGAGTGGATTGCCATTAAGTAGGCCCGCACCGAGACCGGTCCAATACCTAGAAGATGGAGAGATGGTCGAAGCCTAGAGAGAGAAGAGAGAGAAGAGAGAGAGCCGACTTCAGGAGAGAGAAATGCGGCCACAAAGCTTGGAGAAAAGGAAACCCTTTCCTTTTCCTAGTAGATGTAATATTTCTATTATTATGTATTAGTAGTTTTCCTAATCCTAGTGAGTTTAGGTTTTGGATACTTTCCATTTATCTTCATCTTGTAATCCTTATATAAAGGAACCTCTTTGATCATTAATAATAACACCGAAATATTCAGTCTCAAAACTCTCTATTTACAACACGTTATCAGTACGATAGACTCCAAAACTTTGAGACAAAACCTAACCTAAAATCCGTCACACATAAACCCTAAATCAGGCGCAACTTAAAATCGATCTATCTCTCAAACCCTGAGGAACCGGACGACGAGCCACATATCATCTTGAAGCTCTTGACGAGAAAAATCCATCAGTGAAAACCGTTCGTCGATCCGATCTTAGACGCGCCCACACTCGCAGAAACAATACGCAGCGCCGTCTTGAAATCTTGGAACCCTAATCCCGAAGAACCCTAAATTGTTCTGGCTTGCGTTCCGGCTTGCAAACTCCGATCAAGCTCAACTCCGATCAAGCTCAGCTTCAGACGTTCCCTGTTCGTGATCAACGTCCTCAGCCTCAGCTCAGCTTGCGTCCAGCTCAGACCAAATCCCCGACCAGACGCAACCGTCTGCGAGAAGAAACAGGCTCGCGATAGCTCTCGGCAACGCGACCCCGACTGCACGCGTCCGTCTCAGCCTCATCTCGCGATCCCGATTGCAAGCGTCCGTCTCGACTCGAGACCCGATAGAAAGTAGACAGCTCGCGTCCGAGGTTCATCTTGGAGGTCCGGTTTTCTACAATCTGCAAAACAAAGGTAATCCTAATTCTGAGAACATGAATCGAACCTGGTTGTTTTGTAAAGATTGAAACCCTAAAAGATAATCTCTAAAACTAAAAGCCATAGGTTAAATAGATCAATCCCCTATGAGTAAATCGAAGCTCTATAAGTTTGATCTAAACCTAAGAACGAGATTGATCCATTGATCAATTAAAATCAGAACCTTAAAGGTTTTTGAATCTCAAATCAAATCCCCTTGATCAAAGATCAAAGTTTTCGAAATCCCCTAAAACCCTAATTTTGGAAAATCGGTTTTTAATTTTGATTTGAAACTTGAGTATTTGATTAATCGCCTAGAGCTATGATTAGGATTGTTTTTAAAACTTGAATCTGAATCTTGTTTAAACTAAAACCCTAATCTCGAATTTTAAAATTCCTAAAGGCCTTGAAACCTTAAATCTCTCATTACTTAAAGCTTGAAAGATTGATTTAAAGAATTTACATATTGAATGAGAGTTAGGTTGCTAGATTATTTAATTCTAAAACTTAATAGATATGCAACTAAGAAATAGGATTGAATGCATCTAGATCCCGTTTTGTATATGGCCGTGTGGCCTAATACATTGCTTACACTTGCGGCCTTGTGCCCTTGATTGATTAAAAGCCGTGTGGCTTAGTGAATATCAAAGTGACCGTGTGTGGCATAGTATCCGGATGGTTATAAACCGGATTGCATCATGATCCGATCCTTCAAATCGTTGTATCTTATAATGGCCGTGAGGTATAAGCATCACAATGCAAAGCCGTATGGCCTAAGTATTATAGATAGACTTATGAAATCATATGCACTGATTATTTGAATTGGTTGCAAGAATTCTAAATCATGAATTGATTGATGATTTCAGATGCCGAGATTTGATCCCATGGATTATGCCATTCTAAATCTCTCTGGAGATAATTATCTAGAATGGGCAATGAACACTTCAGTTACCCTGAAATCAAGAGGACTCGGAAGGAGTATCATTCAGGGTGATTATGCAACTGAAAGTGAAAAGTTAAGAGCCATTACAATAATGTGCCATCATCTCACTGAGGAACTGAGAAATCAGTATATACATATAAAGAATCCTTGTGACCTTTGGACATAATTAAAGTCCAGATACACTATAGTATTATTACCAAAGGTCAAACATGAATGGATGAGTCTCATATACCAAGACTTTGAGACAGTGGCCGAGTTTCACTTTGCCTTGTCCAGGGTTGTGTACCAACTGAGATTATGTGAAGAAGAGGTAACAGATAATGATTGTCTATTCAAGACATACTCCACATTCCATCCAGAAGATTTGTTGTCAAAACATATTTACATAGAAAGAGGTTCTACCACTTACAATGACCTGATCTCTTGCCTAACGGTGATTGAGAATGACAAGGTACTAAAGAAAAACAGTGAGATGAAATATCCTGAGGAAATGGATCAAGATGAATCCAAGGCAGCCGTGTCCAATGCAATAGATGGACAGGCCGGCTTATCTATTTGACTAAAGAAAGATCTCGACATGATAATTAAGTATTTGATTTGTGTTTTGCTTTAACCTAACTAGGCATTCACGTTTTTATATATAAATAAAAGTTTGTTTTGACTTCATTATGTCTTGCCTGATCTTACTTGAACATATAAATGATTTTAAAGAGTTGCTTAAAGGGCATAAAACCAAGTAAGAAATCATGAATGGGTATAGTAAGCATAGTAAAGAAACTATGGCTAAGGCATTGCTTTAAAAGACATTATACACACCCAAAAGAACATGTGATCCATTGAAGTTATAATGTATGGTTTCCAAGTAGAAACAATGGGCAAACAAAAGGAAACAAGTTCCTTCAGATTTTGAAAGAAAAATCGCCTAAGACCTTGAAAGAAAATGGTCGAGACTATACCTATGATCTCTACTGATCAAAACTATGCTACAGATCAGTATGATAAAGAGGCAAGAGATGTGGTAACCATATTGAGATAACACCACGAAATTTTACACTATATGGCATGATAGGATTAGTCATCCTAAAGTCTAAACTTGATGCAAAGATTGAAAAGGCACAGAGTTATCCCGTAAAAGATCTCACATTGTGAAACATGTACACAAAGGGAAACTCATTAGGCTTAATTGTCCCAAGCACCACGACCTTATAGTATGGTCATGAGGGGGAGAGAGGATAAACCCATGATCAATACTACAAGTTCGTGTACCACTATGGTCTAAGACCATGTTATATGGCTCGGTTATTACTCGGCCATAAAGGACCATTCCTCGGCCGTAGAGGCCATGATACAAACGGCCAAACCAAAGAGGTCATTACCCGGCTGAAGAGACCATGAGAATAAACGGCTCAGCCGTGACTTGACCGCATAGTGCAGGCATGGTCGCACACAATCTATTACCTATAAAGGTTCGGCCAAGTAAGCCATTACCTATAAAAGGTTCGGCCATGTAAGCCATTATCTATAAGACTAAGATTCTAAAGTCTATAAGCTTGGAGACATTATGTTTTATATGTATAGAATGATAATATGATCATATACATCAGGCCATATAAGTGAGCATAGATATTCCCATCTCAGATTGAATATGGGTCATAAAACCAGACATACACTATCTTAAGAGATTTTAAATAAACCACCACATACATACATGTGCCGTCTAAGATGGAACCTCAGAAGAGGATTGGAAATATATAAGAATAAGATCTTCTCCACGAATTTAAAAGGACCGTGAGCCAAAACATGGGTGATCAAATAGTGGCCAGGTACGGATTGCATAAAACAAATGAATCCGAACATTAAAGGAGAAAGATTATAAGCTGGATAAAGAATGTTAAAAGTACGAATGGTTTTAACCATCATTGTCTTGGCAAAGATCCTCGGACTAGAGAATATAATTTAAGACGTCCAAAGAAAGATTATATAAAGCTAGCTAATTGAGAAGCTAATTGAGAAGCTAATCGAAATACCAGACACTGACCCGAGAAATGACTAACCAGCTTAGTACCAAATGAATGTCCTAGAAAAGACATAATCAAGTTGCTATAGAGTCTATACAAGATAGACCAAGTGTTCCATAAGATAAAGGAATCTCGGATAAAAAAATGGTGCATAGAATACAGATCCGAGATTATAAGAGAAACCATACCAGACATTGAGAAAAGGTTGCGCAGCTACACATCTAAGGTACCAAACTATGTAGTCTTGGGACGCCAAGCTACTAGGTAACAAAGGTCCTGGATAATAAGATCTCAAATCTATAGATCATGTCTGGAACATAATGGAACCACATGAAAGTGTCGACACACACACATTTGTATAAAGATACATAAAGTTATAGCACTTGAACATAAAGAGATGAACGAGGATCATGAACCCACGAAAGAGTACTCATACAATCATAAAATATCATAGAGATTAGAAAAGATAAAACGTGGAGGTTCAAAGTATCTAAAAGAGAGATGGGTGTATTGGCCATATACATATACAGAAACACCATCTGATAAACCAGTGAAATAGATGGATCTTGTGAGATAAAGAAACCGCGAGAGAAGGCACATGATCACGAGGTCTAAGAGTGCTCATGTCTTCCTACTTAACAGCATTAGATTATAGCTTGTTACACAAGGTACTCACAGAGATCAAAGGAACAGATTATGAGGAGATAAACTCCTATGTGGTGGATGCTGCCACAGATTTTCGAAATTGACAATGGTCTGGTCATAAGAAAGAATTTAGATACAAATGATGTAGTAAGCAGCATATGGATCACTGGATAAGATGAAAGAACAGTTTCGTTCCTATGCTGATACATGGACTGAAACATAAAGCAGCTGCATATAGTATGTAAAAGAAATTGATCACGCATGATCATTGATCTTGGAGTTATATAAAAGACAATCCAATACAGTCCATATATTTGAAATTCCTTGTGATTATACTAAACCTAAAAGAGGTTAGTAGGCATAGAATAAATCTATATGGGTGTCCGACCAAAAGCGTCCGGCCCCGGCCCTTCAAACTAAAGATGTATGACTCTGTCCGTCTAAGGGCGTCCGGCTTTTCAGCAAAGAACGTCTGGCTATTCTACTAGACGCGTCCGGATTTTAAGACTAAAAGGCGTCTAGCCCTTCTTCTTGATCACGGGCTAGTAGAGACAAAAGATCAACCAGATACAAATGTATTGTAGTCCATAAGCTTGTGAGAGCCGAGATCTATGACCTAATAATATATATTTCAGTGTGTGATATAATCCACAGCAACAGAGGTCATGAGACACCATCAAGAGATGGATAAAGGACTACAATGTCCGAGATAGATATGGTACTGCCTAAGGCAAAGAAATCGATGTCCACATCCATGAGAGTGTTCGGCCGCAGAGCCATAATAAGAGATTATAAACTCACAGCAATGATCATTGATCTTGAACACTCATGAGACAAGTAGTGGACATGTATAGACGAGGTCTATGACCCAGACATGGATCAGCCAGATAGAGACACAGGTTCATGATAACCATGTCTAGTACATTGTCCATAAGTACTTAGTTTGTCCGATCAAAGTAAAGAGTTAACAGTAGACGATCACGTCTAGACTATGGACACATGCAAACACGATTTGCAAAGACCCAATAGTGATCCCCGAGAACAATATGGTTCACATTATTTAGCACACATGCTTTACCGGGACACTCGATGTCAAGAGACATGAGAAACGAACTAAGAGGTCAAAGTGGTCTAGATACGGCTTAGTAATGAACTTGGCCGATTACTCCCTTTCTACATATACAGGAAAGATCACGCACCAGATGCGTAGAATGTAGAAACCTACACTGAGGTTCACATCAGGGGGAGTAGTGCGTGTTGTACTCTTTTTCCTTCATCATGGTTTTGTCCCACTGGGTTTTCCTGATAAGGTTTTAATGAGGCAACATGAAGCGTACTACAAATCATGTATGGTTATGGCATCCAAGGGGGAGTGTTATAAATCATGGAGTGGATTGCCATTAACCAGGCCCGGACCGAGACCGGCCCAATACCTAGAAGATGGAGAGATGGCCGAAGCCTAGAGAGAGGAGAGAGAGAGCCGACTTCAGGAGAGAGAAAGGCGGCCACAAAGCTTGGATAAAAGGAAACCCTTTCCTTTTCCTAGTAGATATAATCTTTTTATTATTATGTATTAGTAGTTTTCCTAATCCTAGTGAATTTGGGTTTTGGATACTTTCCATTTATTTTCATCTTGTAATCCTTATATAAAGGAATCCTTTTGATCATTAATAATAACACCGAAATATTCAGTCTCAAAACTCTCTATTTACAGCATATTGACTATATTGACTAGGAGTGGGCATTCCAAATTTCTATGAACCGAACAAAACCAAAGTGAGGCCAGAGTTTATGCATGCATAACCGATTCAGGTAAGCTTTCAGTCAACCGATAAATTCATCTCGGTTTGTTAGAAACCAAATTGAACCAGTAATAACCTAATATGTTTATTTTATTTACTACAAAGCACGGGTTCTTTGATATTCAATTTGAAATGATATAGTATTTAAAAACTTAACTAAATTTTTATATAATTTATAAATAGTTAAATTTTATTTAAACTAAAAATAATATTAATGGTATGTAACTAAACTTAAAACATATAGAAATTTTTTTTTGGTGTAAATCCTCCATATTGTTTTAGGGTTTAAAACAAATCAAAAGCAACACAATTCACAATAGGTAATGTTACACAACAACGACATTAAAATATAGATTGAGTATAAGAATGTGATTTTCTGAAGATTCTCACATGTTTTACTTTAAATTTGTTATCTTCTTTCTTTGTGTTTGTTTTTACAATTCTTATCTAGAAAGTTGATTAAATATAAAAACAATAAAATTGAAATATTAAGTTTAGTAAAATAAAAATCTATAATATGTAGTATATTTACCTTTATATGTTTATGAATCTTTGAAACTACAAATTTGCAAAGATTAAAAATCTAATTCTTTAATTTTTATTTGAAATAATTAATTTTCACCAACACTTGAATGCACAAATTTGACAATATTAAATCTCTTGAGTACCCTCTTCTGTATATACTATTTGATGCACAAGGATTTCATTGTTAATGTACTCAAGCTGTAATCTCAAACAAAACTTTGTTTTCCAAGATCTTTCATCTCAAACTCTTTCTTGAGATATTCAACTGTTTGGAAAATTGTATCCAGAGGTTCCTATGATATTCAATTCATATACTTTGATGATTATCAATATTGTTCTCGAGAACTTGATGTACTTTCAGCTCAATACCCTCTAGTACTTTCATTATCCAGTGGACCATATAAATATGCAGTCACTACATCAACTTGCTGCAAGTCTAATTTTCTCTCTTATATAGCCAAACTTATGAGAAATCTAAAAGTAGTTGCATCCACCACATGGGAGTATGTCTCGTCATAATCTATTACTGGTCTTTGTGAGAATCCTTGTGCAACATCAGCTTTATATCTCACGATTTCTATTCCTCACAAGACCCATTTATATCCAGACCCATTTATATCCACTGGTTTTAACATCATATGACGTCTTAATCATATGGCCAAATACGCTTTTCTTCCTTAAACTATTTAACCCCACGTTTCCATTCAATCCAATCTGTTCTACGAGTGCGCACTCTTATATTGACGTGGGTTCATGATCCTCGCTTATATTCATAAATTCAAGTGCTACCTTGTATGCAAATAAATCATCTTATGTCGACATTCCGTATTGGTTCCATTATGTTCTAGACATGATATAATCGATTGAGATTCATTATTATCAGGACCTTTAATACTTTGCAGCTTGGCGTCCCAAGATACATTGTTTGGTACCTGTACCTTAGAGCCGGTCGGCCTTATCTCCATGTCTGGGATGGTTTCCTTAGTAACCTCGGATTTGGATTTTGATTATCATTCTCTGCACCTTTCTTTTGTTTCCGAGGATTCTTATCTTTTGGAACCTATTGGTCTACCACGTTTCATACGTTGTCTAGATTCTGTAGCAACTTGACTGTGTCTCTTCTTGGACATCAAATTCGTTGGTGCTTTACAAGCTAGTTTATATATGACTTAGTCATTCTTTTTCGGGTCAACAAATGTGTCTGGCATTTTATTAGCTAGCTTTGTAAATGTATAATCTTTGGACGTCTATTTCACATTCTTTAGTCCGAGGATCTTGCCAAGACATTGATGGTTGATTTCATTCTATTTCTTTTACCATTCTTTTACCAGCTTTATTATTTTTTTCTCCTCCCGGTCTTAAAATAATCCGTCTACCTGGCCTCAAATATAATCACCCATAGTTGGCTCAATGTACTTTATTATTGTGGGAGAATCATATCCAACATATATCCCCATCCTCCTTTTGAGGTCTCATCTTAGTTCTCTGTGGTGGAGAAATTAGTACATAGACAGCACATCCAAATGTCTTATGATGGGGTATGTCTGGCTCTTGACCCGTTAATAATTGTGATAGGGGATATCTATGCTCACTAAATGGTGCGTATTAACTTAGGTGCGTATAAATTTCGTGTGGACCAAGCTGTGAATGGGAGTTTTGACCTCATAAGTTATGGTCTATCAATCAGCTATTTGCGTTTTAAAAGATTTCGGCCAAGCCGTTCTTGGTATGGACATGTATCACAGAATTGTCCACACTTACCTCCATGGACATACCATAATCATTTAAACGCTTGGGACATGTATTCACCAGTATTATCTAGACATATAGTCTTTATTTATGAAAAGGGGCTCGTAGCCGTTTTACTGGTGATGGCCTAATGAGTTTCCCTTGTGTACATGCTACACACGTGAGATTCTTTGGGATAACTCTTCTTATCTTTTAATGTGTGCCTTTTGAATATCAATTTTCGCATCATGTTTGGACCAGGATGGCCAATCCGGTCGTGCCATAAAGTGTATATTTTCGCAGGCTTTTTGCCTCTATCATACTGATCTATGCATAGTCTAGGTCAGTAGAGAATGCATGTATAGTCTTTAGAACTTATTATGGCCTTGGGCGATTTTATACATATATCTGAAGGAACTCTTTGTTTCCTTCGCCCATTGTTTCAATATAGAAACCATTCATTCTTATATCTTTAAAACTCAATAGGCTGCTCTTGCTCTTAGAGCTGAGTGAATATAAGGCATCACTGATTTCTAGATGCATACCCTTAGGCAATAATATATTAGCCTAGCCATAGTCTTCTTTCAGACTGGTGATACCTGCTTTAGTACTTATATTGGCGTTTTTCAGTGTACTCATATAGAAAAATCATTCATTCATTTAATCTAAGCAGACAATGTAATAGAAATAAATTCAAGGAGATAAAAACGACATTAAAATATAAATTGAGTATAAGAATGTGATTTCTGAAGATTCTCACATGTTTTACTTTAAATTTGTTATCTTCATTCTTTGTGTTTGTTTTTACAATTCTTATCCAGAAAGTTGATTAAATATAAAAAAATTAAATTTGAAATATTAAGTTTAGTAAAATAAAAATCTATAATATGTAGTATATTTACCTTTATATGTTTATGAATCTTTGAAACTGCAAATTTACAAAGATTAAAAATCTAATTCTTTAATTTTTATTTGAAATAATTAATTTTCACCAACACTTGAATGCACAAATTTGACAATATTTTTTAATTCTTTCAAAATGACTGCAGCTAATTATATATTGTCTATGCATATAAACACATAAACATAATGGTGACATGAGCTCATTCACAACGGCGTCATAATTTTCTGGCAGTTATAACATCATCATAAGATGTAGAAAATATAATAGTAAAGAAATTTAGAGCTGTATGAAAAAAAATCTTTTATATACTTTTCTTGTATATGCTATTATGTACAGTTAAAAATAAGAGAGAACTTAATCCTATATACAAATATGATTAATGTGATCTTTTAAACATCAAAATTTACTATTAAACATAAAATTTTCTTATTTATAAGAAAATATTTGAAAACCTTGTTTTACAAATCAATTTTGGGTTTATGATTTGAAAAACAAATTCTATCAGATACTCTTGAAAATTAAAATTTTCTTTTGTTTAGGATTTTCTGAAAAGAAAGGCTCCTATCGAATCATTTCATCAAAAAAACTTTTAAACCTATCTTTAATTCAAAAATTTAGAAAAGGAAAAATAACATCAATAACAATTTCCAATTATAATTAAATAATTTTTAAAACAACTGTTTTAATAATTCATTTTTGTTACTATTTCTGATATCATTTTCTTCATTAAATTCTTATAAAGGTCAAATTATTATCAAATAACTCATTTAAATTTTTTTGTTTTCTATGATTTTTCAAAAAGAAAACTATTATCAAACAATTTATTTTAGATAATTATTATATATTTATAAAAACGTAACACATGTCAATATCTTATTTTTTTATTGTCATGTGTGTCGCAATAATGTTAATTAGAAACTTTAAAATAATAATAATAAAATAATCTTTTAGGTTTTAGAAAAGTAAAATTACTATCAAATAATTATTTTCAGTCACAACTAATAAGTTTTCCACATTACTATTTTCACAATTCGTTTTGTCATTATTTTTATTATAAAAAAATTCTCAAAATATTTTTTTAAAAGAAAAATCAATTTCAATAACTTTCAACCTTTCATTTGTTTAGGAACTGTTTGAAAAAATAAAACTAACTATCTTATACATTATTTTAAATAATAATTATATATGTATTTAATTATCTTTCATTTTGGATTAAAAAAGGAAATTACTATCAAATACTTTATGTTAGGTATCCATAACGAAAATTTGGAATAATTACTATAAAATAATATTTTACAGTTATATTTGGTTTATGATTTATGAAAAGGAAATTACTATCAAATAATTATTTTCGGTTACATTTAAATATTTTATAGTTACTATTTTTACAATTTATTTATTCCACCATCTTAATATAATATTTTCATGAAGTTCTTTTTAAAAGGAAAAATTACTTTCAAATAAATTTTCCAATTTTCTTTTAATTAGGATTTATAAGAAAAAGAAAAATTACTATTAGATACTTTATTTTTGATAAATATAATTATATATTTTCAATTATATTTTGTTTTGAATTAAAAAACTATTATCAAATATTTTATTTCCAAAAAGTTTATATTTTTAACACATGTCAGAATCTTAAATTTTAGTCGTCATGTGTCACGATCATGTTAATTAGCAAATTTGAAGAACCAATCTTTATATAATAAGATTCTTTTGTGTTATTATCTTATTATATTTATCTTATTAAATTTTTAATTAATATATGTCACCATCATGCTAATTAGCAACTTTGAAGAACCAAGCTTTATATAATAAGATTAAACAAAAATGTGAGCGTACAGAGGCAAACAAGTAACCTCTTACCCCTTGAAGATTCTGTGCATTTAGTGCTAAATGTTGACGTAAATATCATATATCCAAGGTAGAACCCTGTAGATAGATCCTCCACTAAAAGACAAGAACAAATCTAATCGCTTTCATAAACCGGGTAGATACCATTTAAGCATTACAAACAAAACAACAAATCACATCACCCATAAGCTGTTGCTTCTTCTCGGATCGCACTAGCCAACGGTTGCTCCAAAGTGGCTTTTTGTTTCTCACATAAGATTTTAAAAGTTTCTCTAATTTTCTTTGGCAAGTCTCCTTACTTCTCCTTGCAAAGCAAACGTAGTGGCTGTTTTAGAGCCTTCAATTGCTTAGTGAGTTTGAATATAGCTGTTGTTGAGTGGAACAGAGCCTCATTTCCCCTCCAATTCTCCTCCATCAAAGGAAGAAACTTCGGCATCTTAGCTATACAGTTTGTGAACTTGAAAGGCTTTCTTTTCCTGGTTTCCTCTACCACCAGTTAAATTCTACATCTCAAATGATCCGAACATCCCCCAGGTTTAAAAACACAGTAAGCCCTTGAAGAGTGAAGCCACCTCTCATTAATCAACACTCTGTCCAACTTCTTGCATATCAACCCCTCTTCCCTCTTATTGCACCATGTAAACTTCGGTCCCTGATACCCCATATCAGCTAGACCACAGTAGCTAGTAATCTCTTGAAAATCTCGCATACCCCTGGCAATCTCAGTGAGCTTTCAAAACCAGAGTGCTCCTCAATATCCAGAATCTCATTAAAGTCCCCCATTAACATCCAATTTTTATCCTTGAACATCGGTGAGTCATAGTGACTTCTCAAGTCATCCCACAACTCCTTCCTCTCCTCTATACTATTTGCAGCATAAATAAACAAACAAAGAAATTCCTCTTCCACACCTTCCATCAAAACTGAACAGTGATGATCTGACTGCTTTTGTAAACAGGGCTCATCCTCACACTTTGCTTCCAGAGTACCCAAATCCTCCCCAAATTATGATGCTCATAGTTTGTCATACTGTCCCAACCCGCAAAAACTTCACTTACTATCTTACTCGCCTTTCTCTCTTTTGCTTTTGTCTCTATCAAACACCCAAACTGCATATTATTACTTCTACTTCAATTACGAACCACCTCCTGTTTTATAGATTTATTGAAACCCCCTTATGTTCCAGAAGATGGCAACGGTTAGCTTACTTGGAGGAAGAGTTTTACAAACAAAGATCTAAGTTACATTGGCTTGATGTGGGCGATGGTAACAATAGGTCTTTCACAATGCGATAAAAGTTAGAGAAGTAAGGAATGGTATAAGAGAAGTAATGAGAGCTGATGGTACATTGGCTAAGACTGATGAGGAGATAAAAGCTGAAGCGAAGGGTTTTTTCTCACAATTTCTGAATGCCGTTCCTGAGGACTTTGAAGGAGTAACAGTGGAGAGACTACAAGAGCTGTTGGGGTTTCAGTGTAGTGAGATTGATTGTGAAAAGCTAATGAAAGACGTGACAAAAGAGGAGATTAAAGATGTTCTTTTCAAGATGCCAGGGCACAAATCACCAGGGCCAGAAGGGTATACCTCAGAGTTCTTCAAAGAGGCTTGGCAGATAATTGGGGATGATGTCACTATTGTTGTCCATCATTCTTCATTAAGGGGTTCTTACCGAAAGGTCTCAACTCTACCATACTGGCACTGATTCCTAAAACAACAGAAGCGAAGATCATGAGGGACTACAGGCCAATCTCTTGCTGCAATGTATTATACAAAATAATATCAAAGCTCCTGGCAAACAGATTAAAGGGTATCTTGCCGAAATGTATCTCTTTGAATCAGTCTGCGTTCATTAAGGAGAGGTTGTTGATGGAGAACGTGCTGTTAGCTATAGAGATTGTGAAAGATTATCATCGAGAAGACATATTTTCAAGGTGTGCAATGATGATTGATATATCTAAAGCATTTGATCTGTGCAATGGAGCTTCCTACTCAACACACTTCAGGCCCTTGGTCTCCCGGCGAAGTTTATTAAATGGATCTCGCTCTGTATCACTACAGCTTCATTCTCGGTCCAAGTCAATGGAGAGCTGGCTGGGTATTTTCAGAGCAACAGAGGTTTGCGTCAAGGATGCTCCCTATCTCCTTATCTGTTTGTTCTATGTATAAATGTATTGTCAAAGATGTTGGATGAAGCAGCCTCACGAAACCTGATAGGATTCCATCCCAAGTGCAAAAACATTGGTCTCACTCACCTTTGTTTTGCAGATGATTTAATGGTTTTCATTGAGGGTTCTCGAAGATCTGTTGAAGGGATATTGAGGGTATTTGAGAAGTTTGATAAAATGTCTGGCCTGAAGATAAGTTTGGAGAAGTCTACCCTGTTTATGGCAGGATTCTCAGAGCAAAAGAAAGCAGAGATCATGAGTCACTTCCCCTTTGCATCTGGAAATCTCCCCGTCAGATACGTAGGGCTGCCATTGCTAAAAAAGGAACATGTCAGTAAATGATTTTCTTCCTCTAGTTGAGAAGATTAGAAAGAGGATTGGATCTTGGACAGGACGCTTCTTATCTTATGCAGGCAAGCTTCAACTGATAAACTCAGTCATTATGAGTTTGGTTAACTTCTGGATGGCAGCTTTCAGGTTACCAAGTGGTTGCATTCAGGAAATATAGTGAATCGGCTCAGCTTTTGATGTTAGGAGTTTTCAAGGCTCCTAAGACAAATGATGTAGTATAAAAGATTGTCGAACCAGTTCTGAGGGATATCAAAGCACCGAGAATGCAAATACTCACTTAATCTAAGTGCAATCAATGATTTAGATGGGTTTTAAACTACTACTAATACTTGAAAGCAATTACAGAATGATACTTTCTTGACTACGGGAAAAGAGAACTCATGGGCATAAGGATTAGACCTTGGGTGATCAAGTATCAAACTAAGGATGGCAAATGATCAATCAAACTACTGACCTTAAGCCTAGACACAATTCTAAGCAAGCTCTATGTCTAGATGAATGCTCATTTGCTAACATATCTCAAACATCAAATGTCTTTGGTTGAATAATGTGAAAGCAATCATTACTAACAAGTCTATTAGCTATCTTAGCACCTTTAACAACAAATATCTTTGGCAAAGTATACTAAAAGCCTAGGAGAGTTGTCTCAGGCATTTCACCAAACACCTTTTGGGTAGGAAATGCCTATTGATCAACTTTTGAGTGGCCAACTCAGAAGATGCATTATGAATACTCTACTAGCAAGGAACAAGAATGATCTACACTAAAACATCCTAGAACTAACCTAATCACCCTTGATCTCCCTAACCCATGAATTCAAAAGGTGATTACTCACTAATCTCCATGATTCCTCTTAAACCCATATTGGATTTCAGATTAATCATGTAGAGAAATAGATAAGAAATCAACAAGAACACAAGATGAAAAGCAATGAAATCTGAATCAAAAATAAGTTTTACTAGTTGTTCTCTAGAAAAGAGATTGTCAGCCACTGATGGCTTACAAAATATATAAAACATAGGTTTAGAAGGTAAAAAAAAGTGCATAATGAAATGACCAAAAGGCCCTTGAGAAAACATGAGTTCGGCCAAACAAATAGACGCGGAGCGACCTCGGCACGTCGCTGCGAGAGGTCGCTCCCGGGTCGTTTCTTCGCGAGCGACCTGGCTGTGTCGCTCTGAAGACGTCGCTCCCGGGTCGTCTCCTCACGAGCGACCTGGCTGTGTCGCTCCGAAGACGTCGCTCCCGGCTTCGTTTTGTGTCGTCTCGCCATGGAGACGCGAGCGACCTCGGAGTGTCGCTCTGGCCAGGTCGCTCCGGGATGTGTGTCACAGCGACTTCATGGCATCGCTCCGGTGAGGTCGCTCTGGTGCGCTGCTCGTCCGTTGATCGCTTTAAACACTTCTTTTGAGCTCCAAATGCGCCCAAATGTCTCAAGGAACTCCATGTGGTACTCCAATACCTAATAAAGACATATGTATGCAAAATGCAACCTAGACATGGCTAAACCCTAATCTATATGATGAAAATGCACATGAATAAATGGATAAGAAAATGTAAATATGCAAGATATCAACTCCCCCAAACTTATTCTTTTACTTGTCCTCAAGTGAACTTTCTAGAACTCATAGGGAGAGAGATTTGAAGGTGGGAGCTCATAGCCAAGAGAAACACACAAAGCACTCAAATCAACATCTAAATTCAGCATTAGTACACCCTCTCTTATTATACTCTAGCTTCTCTAGGCCTATCTCAACTATTTTCATCCCTACACTCATCATCATGCATTCACACATGCAAATCAGCCAACTCTCAAGTTCATTAAGCATAGCATCAAGTGAATTCTTGCAAATGTTCAATTGGTCCAAATCATTTGGTTGAGTAAGGGAAGGCTTTTATTCAAGTGGGTCAAGAGGTTCAAAATCCATGATCTTTTAAAGTGGTTTACTCTCAAAACAAATAGCCTTGACATTGCACATAATATATCTAAGAAAGGGACCAACTCATGCATACAATGCCCAATCTCCGTTGTTCTACCATTTTCCCAAACATACAGGTTACACAATCACTTCCCAATGTCAAACCCAACTCCCATCTCTCACCAAAAGATCCCAAGAATACTTTACACATAAAACTCTTTTTCTTTGAAATCTATAAAGGATTTTCTCAACTTCTAAACAAATCTTAGCTCTAAACAACTTTGCTAGCCCCCTTTTTCTTTCTTTTTCTCTTTTTTTTTTCGGGGGCCAAGACTTTTCATAAACTCGAGCTCGACATTTATCTATTAATTCCAATAAGATTATCCATTTAAACACAAAGAGTCTATTCTTTTCCTTTGAACTTTTCATGCTTCCAAACCATAGTCACCACACTCACCCCCACCTATAGCTAGACAATAGAGTGCCTAATCTAGCAAGAATGAAGACCAAGCATTGTCGTTCCCGATACTCTCAACATTATGCACATGCAAGGCTTTCCGATAAAGGCCTCACTCATCAAATAATGAAAGCTTAAAAAGAGGAAGGGATTTTGGGAATGGTGTACCACTAGAGTTTGTCAAAAAAGATTGGCATAAAGGATGTGACAACTCAAGTGTGTATATCCATGATTCAGTACACAAGGGACCATGAGCAAGATGCATTAAGTTCGTTCAGTTCAAATAAGGTTGTAGTTGGCTTCAAAGACTGAGTTTCAGCAATCAACAAGTTTCAGGAAAAGTCTTCAAGGCTCAAAGCATACAGGTGTTTTTGAGAGGTGCATAAGCTACTCAGGTGCAAAGTAATGTTCTTTACAAGACATTTCAAATCATTGCTCCCAATGCAAGTAAATGCAACCTATATGCTCTAGACTCTCCTAGAAGTGCAAATGATGCAAACTAAATGAAATTTTTTTTTTATGCAAATATATATGTATAATGCAATGCATGAGACTCAAAATCATCAAAGCAAACGTGATCAAATACTTGGTACCTCCCCCAAACTTAAATGACACAGTCTCTGTGTTGTCAAGGAGAGAGAGATACCCAAAAAGAGAAAACTAATATGCAAAAACGAAATGGTATATACAAGGGAAAGTAGTGGGTTACCTTCTATGGGGAATGAGTAGAGGGAGATGCTCCCTCCTCGTCGTCCTCAGGTGGTAACTCTTCAAGGTGCTCATCAGCAAAAGTGCCCATCTCTTCAATGTAGAAGGCTTGCCCGAACACAGTTGGTTTCTTCATTTTCTCCTTGATGTCAAAGTGGAGAACATGCCCTTTACCCAAATGGAGATCAATCGTGCCCTCTTTCACCTTAACAATTGCTCCTGCTGTAGCTAAGAATGGTCTTCCAAGAATCAATGGGTCTTGAGCCTCCTCACCCATCTCAAGCACCACAAAATCTGTAGGTATCTCATACCTTCCAATCTTCACAGGTAGGTCCTCTAAGATGCCCACAGGGTACTTCACTGAACGATCAGCTAACACCAGAGAGAGTCTACACTTCTTGTACTGAGTGAATCCAAGCTTCTTTGCAACAGACAAAGGCATCATGCTGACACTAGCTCCCAAATCGCAGAGACATTTCTCAAATACCATAGGTCCAAGAGCACAAGGTAGTGTGAAGCATCCTGGATCCTCTAACTTCTCTGGAACATCAAGCCTCTAGACGATGGCACTGCACTCATGGGTAAGAATCATCATGCTTTCCATTTCCTTCTTCTTTGCAGCTACAACATCTTTCAGGATCTTGTTGTAATGAGGAATCAACATGAAAGCATCGATGATGGGCATTGCAACCTGAGCTTCACTCATTTGCTTCTCAAACAAAGCCTTGTACTTCTCTAGCAGCTGCCTCTTGAATCTACCAGGGAATGGTAGTTTGGGTTCATAGGGAGGAGGAACAAAAGAATTCTCACTTGCTGGAGCAAGAACTTCACCATCTTTCACTGTTTTCTTCTCTTCCCCCACCTTTCCTTTACCTTTGGCTTCCACAATCTTCTACAAGATTTCATCATTGATTTTCTCATCAACAATCACCACTTCATCTTCTAAGTTTATGGCCACCTCCTCACCTAGTTTCTCAGCATCCCTGGTGAGGATTGTAGGAGGTAACTGCTTACCACTCCTAAGGGTGATAGTTTTGGCCTCCTTGGGGTTTTGGTCAGATTTTCCAGGTAGAGATCCTTGATGGCGAGTCTGGTGAGTGTTCATGGAAGCAAACTGATTCTCTAAATTCTTGACTGTAGAAGCAAGATGTGAGAACTTGTTGTTGAGCTCATTGTAGCTCCCATCAATCTTGGAATGAAGGTTTTTCAACTCATAACCAACATGTTTCTCACTTCTAGTCTGAGACTCCAAGATTTGTTTCAGCAGGGTGTCAGTGCTGCTCTCTTGAGGAGCAGAGGAACCAGATGAGGGGTTTTGCTGAGGTTGATAGCTGCCTTGCTGGTTGTTTCGAGGCGGATAACCACTCTGTAGGTTGTTGGGATAGGATTTCTGTTGGTAGTTGTTGTACTGAAAGTTGGGCTCTTTTTTGTACCAGCTACCATTGTTGTTGATGAAACACAGCTCTTCCTGACCTTCCAAACCCTCAACCTCATGGACTAAAGGTGGTGTCTCTTGGCTTGGGTTACCAACAAAGTGCAGCTGCTCTTGTGTGGCTTTATCAGCAAGGAGGATGTCTATCTTATCCTGTAGAGCTTTCAACTCCTTCCTCGTCTGCTTATCATCTGTTCGACTGCCTCTATCATGGTCTCCACTGTATATTGCATCACTCTTTACCATGTTGTCAACCAGCTCCTCTGCATCTTCCTCAGTTCTCCCCAAGAAGAACCCATTGCTAGCTGTATCCAGTTTGACCCTGTACTTAGGAAGAGCACCACAGTAGAATGTGCTCAGCAAGCTCATCCTTAGAGAAACCATGGTGTGGGCATTGAGCTTGGTGGCCCTTGAATCTCTCCCAGGCTTCACTGAAGCCTTCCAAGTTCTTCTGTTGAAAGCTGGAAATCTCATTTCTCAGCTTAGCAGTTCTTGAAGTAGAGAAGAACTTCTCCAAGAATGCTCTCTTGCAATCATCCCAAGTGGTGATAGAGTCGCTGGGTAGGGACTTCTCCCACTGACGCGCCTTATCCCCCAAAGAGAAAGGGAATAGCTTGAGGTTTAAGGCATCTTCGGACACACCATTGGTTTTTGACAACCCACAGTAGCTGTCGAACTTGTCCAAGTGATCAAATGGGTCCTCTAGAGCCAAGCCATGATACTTGTTGTTCTCGATCACGTTGAGGAGTCCTGACTTGACCTCGAAATTGTTGGCTGCCACAGCCGGTGCTCGGATTCCCAGTCTATGACCATGAATGTTGGGCCGGTCATAAGTACCAATGGGTCAAGCTGCCCGCGGTTGGTGTTCTGCCCCTTGCGGTTGATCTTCCATATCAATATCGAATCTCTGCAAGTGGGCTTGTTGTTCTTCTTCTCTTCGAGCTCTAGCACACTCCCTCTCAAAAGCTCTGATGTCTGCTACTATTGGAACTAGGTTTGATGGACCCCTGCTCCTCAAGTTCATACACCTGAAAGTTAAAGGTAGGTGAAGAAGAAGAATCAGTAACAAAACAAAATTAAAATGACTTAGTCTCAAGCAAGTGACTAAATCTCAATGTTCAAATCTACTCAGAATTTGGCAACGGCGCCAATTTGATGTTAGGAGTTTTCAAGGCTCCTAAGACAAATGATGTAGTATAAAAGATTGTCGAACCAGTTCTGAGGGATATCAAAGCACCGAGAATGCAAATACTCACTTAATCTAAGTGCAATCAATGATTTGGATGAGTTTTAAACTACTACAAATACTAGAAAGCAATTACAGAATGATACTTTCTTGACTAAGGGAAAAGAGAATTCATGGGCATAGGGATTAGACATTGGGTGATCAAGTATCGAACTAAGGATGGCAAATGATCAATCAAACTATCGACCTTAAGGCTAGACACAATTCTAAGCAAGCTCTATGTCTAGATGAATGCTCATTTGCTAACATATCTCAAACATCAAATGTCTTTGGTTGAATAATGTGAAAGCAATCATTACTAACAAGTCTATTAGCTATCTTAGCACCTTTAACAACAAATGTCTTTGGCAAAGTATACTAAAAGCCTAGGAGAGTTGTCTCAGGCATTTCATCAAACACCTTTTGGGTGGGAAATGCCTATTGATCAACTTTTGAGTGGCCAACTCAGAAGATGCATTATGAATACTCTACTAGCAAGGAACAAGAATGATCTACACTTAAACATCCTAGAACTAACCTAATCACCTTTGATCTCTCTAACCCATGAATTCAAAAGGTGATTACTCACTAATCTCTATGATTCCTCTTAAACCCATATTGGATTTCAGATTAATCATGTAGAGAAATAGATAAGAAATCAACAAGAACACAAGATGAAAAGCAATGAAATCTGAATCAAAAATAAGTTTTACTAGTTGTTCTCCAGAAGAGAGATTGTCAGCCACTGATGGCTTACAAAAAATATAAAACATAGGTTTAGAAAGTAAAAAAAAAACGTGCATAATGAAATGACCAAAAGGCCCTTGAGAAAACATGAGTTCGGCCAAACAAATAGACGCGGAGCGACCTCGGCACGTCGCTGCGAGAGGTCGCTCCCGGGTCGTTTCTTCGCGAGCGACCTGGCTGTGTCGCTCTGAAGACGTCGCTCCCAGGTCGTCTCCTCGCGAGCGACCTGGCTGTGTCGCTCCAAAGACGTCGCTCCCGGCTTTGTTTTGTGTCGTCTCGCCATGGAGACGCGAGCGACCTCGGAGCGTCGCTCTGGCCAGGTCGCTCCGGGATGTGTGTCACAGCGACTTCATGTCGTCGCTCCGGTGAGGTCGCTCTGGTGCGCTGCTCGTCCGTTGATCGCTTTAAACACTTCTTTTGAGCTCCAAATACGCCCAAATGTCTCCAGGAACTCCATGTTGTACTCCAATACCTAATAGAGACATATGTATGCAAAATGCAACCTAGACATGGCTAAACCCTAATCTATATGATGAAAATGCACATAAATAAATGGATAAGACAATGTAAATATGCAAGATATCAGCTTTCTTATGGTCTGTTGTGGAGATGAATAGCAGAAAGACAAAAATCAGTTGGAAGGAAGTGTGTAGAACGAAGCAGGAAGGAGGCTTGGGGATCAGGTCCTTGAAGGAGATAGATGTGGTTTGTATTTGGATTAAGATGTATCTCATCTGAAAGGGTTCGTTCTGGTCGATAAAAGATACATCACAACTGGGTTCTTGGATATGGAGAAAAATTTTGAAGTATAGGAAGAAAGCAAAGGAGCTATATAAGGTGGATGTCAGAAATGGGGAGAGGGCTTCTTTTTGGTATGATAAATGGTCTCCTCTTGGATGTTTAAAGGAGTTGTTGGGTAATGGAGGTTGTATAGACTTGGGTTTAACAGAGTATGCGAAGGTTGTGGATTGTCGTTGTCATAGAAGAAAGAATCACCGGTTTATGATCCTTAACAGAGTTGAGCAGGAGATAGAGAAGTTTAAAGTTAATTGGAAACAAGATGAGGAAGATGTCTATCTTTGGAGGAGTGGGAACAATAAATTCAAGGAGAAATTCTCTACTGCAGAAACTTGGCAGCAAATCAGAGAACAACATCAACACTATGACTGGTACAAAGCTGTGTGGTTCAAACACGCAACACCGAAGTAGTCCTTTGTGGTCTGGGTTGCATTGAGGGACAGACTGTCGACATGGAGTAGAATGGTCCAATGGTCTGCGAGTGTTGACACTTCTTGTATCTTCTGCCAAGATCCGATGGAAACAGTTGATCACCTCTTTTTTGAGTGCTCATACTCAAAACAAATCTGGGAGAAACTAGCGAGAGGTGTGCTAAGGGATCGGTTCACATCGAGCTGGTCTGTTATTAGGAGGATCATTGTTGATGAGGATCAAGAGAAAATGCTCCTCTTTGCCATCAGATATCTATTTTAGACTGCAGTTCACAGCATTTGGAGAGAAAGAAACCGAAGAAGACACGGGCAGGCTGCTTCTCCACATGCTCTCATTACAAAGCTGATTGACAAGACCATGAGAAATAAGTTCTCAATCATTCAAAAGAAGGGGGATAAGAGGCTGGCAGGAGGGTTACATTTTTTGTTTTCAACAAGATAATATTTCATGGGAGAGGGACTTGATTGATTTTTCAGCTTTCTTTCTTTATTAAATTTTGTATAGAAGAGTATAAGAAACGACACACATAGATGTAACAAGGTTTTTTCTTTTTGAATTAAATTTAACATTCAATTAAAAAAAAAAATAACAAATCACATCACGAACATATTTTTTCCAAAAAACTTTTTTTCACAAGATATGGGACTATATGGTAACTAACAGAGTATGCAACGTAAGAAAAACGAGCTTCATAAGTGCTCTCTTAGCCTTTACATGGAAAAAAAAATAGCAACAGTAAGTTACTAAGCTAAAGTTCAAAAAAAAAAAAAAAACAGTAAGTTACTAAGCTCCAGTAGAAGGCAACAGCTGAAAACCGTTTAATTGGACATGATCTTCTGTTTGAAGAATATAAAAACTTGCGACAAAAATAGTTGTTGAGGAAAGCGTCCTCTTTACTTTTACTTTCTCAGCAACAGTTTCCAACTTTGGCTTACTATCAGAATCAGCCAAAGATGAAGCCATTATCACGAGATATGTACATTCAACTTTGGTTCTCACACACAAAAAAAAATAATGACGGGCTTAATTCTGCGTCAATACATCAAACCAAAATCAGCAAAAATACAATAACGGAGAGCTAATGCAACAAGCAACCTATCAACTTCAGTATACAGCAAATGCAGAAAATAATGGATACCTTTAATGATGTAGCTATGTGTAAGATATATGTTCTGTTCATAGCCATTAAATCCTATATTTCCCATAATATTTCCTTTTTCTTTTCATAATTGGTGTTACAGTCACACCTTCTCAATTGCAATGAATCAAACCAGGACCAACAACACATTATAGCATATAATGAAACAACTCCTTAAAATTAAGAATGTCAACATTAGGTGTGAGTTCATGACCTTGCTCAACTCTGCTTAGTTTTTCATGACCACAAACATTTTTAGGCTCACTTAATAAATGAGCTTAATGTTCGAGCTTAATTTGGTTCATGAATTTTTTTTTTTTTTTTTTGTCGTCAACAAACAGACTCATATAGACTCTGCGAACCAAACTGGTAGTTCCGCATCCATGTGAACGACGAAAGACGATTGTTTCCTTGCACATCGTGCTAGGCTATCCGCCTTTTAGTTCTCCGTCCGGGGTACATGAATGATCTCTGAACTAATAAAACTTGTCTTCAGTATCGTTATATCGTGCATGTAACTCTCAACCGCCGGCCATTCCTCTGGTTCCGAAACCATCTTCACCAATTGAGAACAATCCGTAGCAAATGTAACCTGAAACTGATGCAAATTCCTCATGCATTGCATTGCCCATATCAATGCTTCCATTTCCGCATGGAGAGGTGACAGACATGCCCTATTATTCCTAGCCCCCAACAAACCCTGGAATCCCTCGAGTGTACTATACCATCCTTGACCTGAGTAAGGCTCTTTGTCTTTCCAGGAACCATCTATAAAGCACCAACGACCTACCCTTAGCTGACGGTACAAACCCTCACCCTGTTGTGTTAGCTGTTTTGTCTTCAACACCAGAGCTTCCACCCAAAGCGTTGATTCGGTTTCCGCAAGCTTAATTGTCTCCCTTGGGTCAATATCCAAATTACTGAACACCTTATTATTCCTTCATTTCCAAATATACCATAATAACCACGCAAAAAGATGATCCTCCATCTTCGGGAGTACCCTCCAAAAGAGGTGATCCATATTCGTAAAGAGCGAGCTAGTAGGAAAGTAAACTGGGTTTAACGGTATCTTTGACAAGGTCCAAACTTGTTGCGCAGGAGGGCACTCAAAGAACACATGGTTTATTGATTCCTCCTCAGCTCCACATCTAGCACAACAAATATCTCCCCTTATTCCTCTTGCTTGCAAATTCTTCTTAACAGCAATACATCCGGATACCATTTGCCATAAAAAGTGTCTAATCTTCGGAGGACATCTTACGTTCCAGCAGAACGCTTTTAGACTATCCACCGTGGGTCCATAAAACTCTGGTGGTTTTGCCTTATCCGGATATACTTGTTCTAACTGATATCCTGACTTGACCGAATATTTCCCATTCTTTGTGAAGCGCCAACCATCCTTATCCACCATCAGATTCCTACTCAAAGGGATGCTTTCAATAATTTGAGCATCTTGGGGATCCACCAAATCCCGAATTAGTTGCACGTTCCAAGTACGTGAAATAGGATCTATTAAAGAATCCACTGTGAGGTCTTGATAATTGTCATGTTGATTTTTATTTGCTGGTCTCGGGCGAGTGGTTGGGAGCCATGGATCACTCCATACAGCGATAGAGGACCCCGTTCCCACCCTTTTGATTAGTCTTATGTTAACCAGAGATCTAACTGATACAATACTCCTCCACCCATAGGACGGGGAGTATGAATGGATCGGTTCCATGGGTGATGCATTCCTATAGTACCGTCCTTTAAAAACTCGAGCAAAAAGTGATGAAGGCTTCTCCATCAGCCTCCATAATTGCTTTCCAAGCATAGCCGTATTAAAATCTGTAATATCCTTAAAATCCAAACCTCCTTCATCCTTGTTTGTACATACTTTGTCCCATGACTTCCAGTGCATGCCCCTTGTGTTTCTCCCTGGACCCCACCAAAATTTGGAAACCGCACTCGTCAACTTCTTCACTGTTGCCTTGGGTAACCGATATATAGACACCACATGGTTAGGTAAAGCCGTAACTACTGATTTAATAATTACTTCCTTTCCACCTTTAGAAAAAAATTTAAATGTCCATCCATTAACCCTATTATTCAAACGGTCCTGGACAAAACCAAAGACCTGAATTTTGGATCCTCCCATATTTTCCGGCAGACCCAGGTATGACCCCATCCCACCTAAATTTTGTATCCCTAGGATGTCTTTCAACTCTTGTCTAGCGGATTCCTCCACCTTATGCCCAAATTGTATCGAAGATTTCTGAAAGTTAATCAGTTGACCCGACACCACCTCATATTCCTTTAAGATTCTAAGAATTGTCTGACATTCTTCCTTCTGTGCCTTACAGAAAAAAAGACTATCATCTGCGAACAACAGATGAGAAATCGAAGGGCTAGCTTTAGCAACCTTCATGCCCGTAAATTGATTACCCCTTTCAGCCTTCTTAATATTCACAATCAAAGCCTCAGTACACATAATAAAAAGATAAGGGGATAATGGATCCCCTTGCTGTAAACCTCTTTGAAGAATTATATTTCCCCGCGGCTGTCCATTCAACAATACATGATATTGAACCGATGATATACATCCTATGATTAATTTAACCCAATGCTGATCAAACCCCATCTTAAGAAGTACCGCTTGAATAAAATCTCACTCCACCCGATCATACGCTTTACTCATATCCGTCTTAATCGCCATGTATTTACTTTGACAAGCCTTATTAGTCCGCAATCCATGAAACATTTCCTGTGCAATAAGAATGTTATCTGAAATCAGCCTTCCTGGCACAAACGCTGATTGTGTCTCCGAAATTAACCGTGAGTGACATGATTTGAGTCTCTAACATAAGACCTTCGAAATAACCTTGTACCCTACATTACACAAACTAATCGGCCTCAATTCGGACATCCTAGTAGGCCTTTCCGTCTTCGGGATCATACATATATTGGTAGTATTTAGCCTTGGATCCATCACTCCTGTAACCAGGAAATTATTAACCGTCTCAACCAAATCACTTTTGATAATATACCATGCATGTTGGAAGAAAAGCGCCGTCATCCCATCCAGGCCTGGTGCTTTCTCCGGATGCATCATAAACAAGGCCTGCCGAACTTCCTCCTCCGTTGCTAACCTTAGCAACCCATTATTCATTTGTGGAGTAATTGACGGAACTATTTCCTCCAGAAAACCCTCAAAATCAGAAGGAGAGGTAGTGCTAAACAAATCCTCAAAATATTCAACTGCCACCTTTTCTACCCCCTGTTCTTCTGTTATCCAATTACGAGTTTCATCATGAAGGCCCACAATTCTATTCCGAACTCGTCTTTGTTTCGTCAATGCATGATAGAACTTAGTGTTTAGATCTCCACACGAATACCACCTATTTCGACTTTTTTGGTGCCAATATTCCTCCCCATCCTTATAAGCCTCTTGCAATTTCCTAGAAACTTCCAAAATATCCTCTTGTGTCCTATTATTATCCGATTGGACCTCTTCCAGTGCGTTTTCGAGATTCTGAATTTTATCTTTTCCATATGGTGGATTATTTTTCCTCCACGCTGCAATTTCATGGCGACAATTACTAATTTTGGAAACAAAATCCCCTGACTGTCCTTCATTATTTTCCAGCCAGCCTGAGGCTATTGACTCCATGAGTCCATCCTGTCTGATCCAACGTTTATCGAACCTAAACTGCCCCCATCTGCGATATACCTTATCCTCTGAAACTGCCACCACTGGCCGATGGTCAGACGCTACCATCCCTAAATACTCGGTATAAGAGCAGGGAAAAAGAGTATGACAGTCTTCATTTGCTAGAGCTCGATCTAGTCTACATCTGATCAGCACCGCCCCCTTTCCTTTTCCCCTTCTCCCCTGCCATGACCATGTATTTCCTCTAGCTGGAAATTTCAACAAACCGCAGTTTCTAATCATGTCATTGAAAGGGACAAAAGATTTTGGACTTCGTAAAGATCCCCCATCTTTTTCATGATTTCCGGTGATCTCGTTTAAATCACCAATAATGAACCAAGGGTCTGTTCGCGATAACCCATACCTCGTCAAACGTTCCCATACTTGTTCCCTCAATTTTTGTACCGGTTCACCATACACAAACGTGAGGTAAACTGTCTTCCCAAGAACGACGGCCTCTACATCAATCATTCTGTTACTCGAATAGAGTATTTGTACCTGAAATTCATCGTTGTAAAAAAGCGCTAAACCCCCACTCCTACCATTTGGATCCACTGTCACCAGACTATCATATCCAAAATGTGATTGAACTCCTTGAACGAATTCTAAATCTTGCTTAGTTTCCGATAAGAATAAAAAACCAGGTTTATGTTTATACCAAATTTCCCGAAGATAACTTATTGTCCAGTGACTCCCCATTCCTCTACAATTCCAGCTTAGGATCCTCATAAAATTTTGTTTTGATGATGCTCCCAAGAGCTAGAGAATGGGGGATTGACTATTCTCAACCATCTGAAATAACTTAAAATCCCAACCCTCCAGTCCAAAAGATGTTGCCCAATAACCTTGGAACAATTTTCAAACTTGTCCCTCCCGCAACTCCAACTACCTGTACCAATTTGTTGCCCATAAAACCATGTCCATCCCCTCCAATAACCAAGACCTTGTAACAGTATTGTACGATCAATTAGCCATACATACCCGAACAAATAAGCCCTGTACCCATCTAAGAACCACAACGGTACTAGACTGAAACGATCACCCATATTGAAACAACTAAACGTGCCAGGCCCACTGGCCCACGACTCCACTACACCCGCCACCAAAACGTCCAAAGAGACATACCAATACAAACCTACCAATCCATTCTGATCACTGATATTCCAACAACATAAAAAGACCTCAAATAAAACCAGTGGAAACAAACAATGTAATATCTCAATCAAAACCATAAGCCAATATTCCAAAATATCATAAATATTCCAATGCTTCCAATACTTCACCATAAAATGATTACAAAGCATCAGAGATATTACATTGTTTATAAGAGCAAAATTTGGATCATGAATTATAAGAGAAAAATTTAATGAATATGAACTAACTGATGAGGTTGGTCTTTTAAGAGCTAAAATTATATATATATATATAACTTTAAAAATTGAGCTTTTTGTTTTACGTTTCAATTTTATAAATTAAATATAGTAACATATAATTAATTTTTAAAAAATTATCTAAATTTTTCAGAAAAAACAATAGAAATTATATTATGTTAAAAAAATTGATTTGAAATCTGATTTGTGTTTTTAAGTCAGACTAGCGGTGTTTTGCCCAAAAGAAAACAAAGACACTTCATAAGTCATACAATTAATGCACATTATACATCACTAATTTTATCACTTTATTTATTATGAATAGGAGTGTCAAAATGAGGCAGTTCACTCAGTTTACCTAATATTTGTGATGAGCTCATACTTTTCTATGAGTTAGTTCAGTTCATTTATTATATGAGATTCAATATATTCATCTTGATCATAAGTTAACTTGCAAACTAATATAAAATAAATAATTGATTGTAACAAGGAAACCCAAACCCAATGAAACTTCGGCTTTAAAACTCAGAGGACTAAGACTTATGATCAGTATTTTATTGTAAGGCGTCACTTATATTCAAAACAGTGAGTACTTCACTAAAATAACTAGTTCTGCTCAATCTGGTTTCCTCACGCCAGGAGTATCAAAGAAGAAATCCAACACTCTAATGGAGTGAGACACTAGTTGCTTCGCTTGGATATGGAAGTTGTTATTAACTTAACGACAAATACAACACCATGTAGTTATCATTTCCAGCACATGGACACAGTTTATATTCGTTAAAAACTGAAAATCTATTTTCTTGAATCCTACCAAAAAGCTATACCAATAGATCATACCAAACACAATATCTTCAAAGAAAAGTTTCTAGGTCAAAACCAAGCGGTGGTAAACTAGTGGTAAAAAGAAAACTTCAGGCAAGGCGTAAATCTGTCGATTATGGGTTCGAATCCTGCCAAAAAAAACTAAGTTGTCATTTGTTTGGCCATACGAAGATGGAGTCATGTCTTACTTCTCTAAAAATCAAGAACAGGACTAGTTGTTACTACTGTTTAATTTGGGGATTAGTTGGAATTCGGTTCAGATATACTCAAATTAAAAATAAATTAAAAATCTAGGTCAAGCACAAAGAATCGATGGCCATAAATACTGTGCTTTTCCTTGGAAAAAGGTAATATGTACAACTACTAAGAGCATTTCCAAAAGACTTTTTCTTGGGTTCACCTCCTAGGGTGAACCTCTAAGTTCACCAACCAATAGGATTGTATTATTTCATATTCGATATCTTTTAAAAAAAGAAACAAAATATTGTCAAATTATATTATTTTTTAAAATTAAAAGATAAAAAGAAATAAATAAAAAATAGTAGTAATTACAAAAAAAATATTTTTAACGTCGTCAGCAAAACATTAAACCCTAAATCCTAATCCCTAAACCCTAAATCCTAAACCCTAAACCCTTGGGTAAACCTAAACCCTTGGGTAAACCCTAAACCTTTGGATAAACTCTAAACCCTTGGGTAAACCCTAAACGCTTGGATAAATCTTAAACTCTAAATAAAAACAAACCCTAAAACTCTAAACCCTAAATCCTAAACCCTAAACCCTTGAGTGTTTTAGTGTTTAGTGATTTTGATTTAGAGTTTAAGATTTATCCTAGAGTTTAAGATTTATCCTAGAGTTTAGGGTTTACCCAAGGGTTTAGGGTTTAGGATTTAGGGTTTAGGGATTAGGATTTAGGGTTTAGTGTTTAGTGTTTTGCTCACAACGTTAAAAACATTTTTTTTAATTCTTTTGTCTGTAACTGCTATTTTTTTTTTACTTTTTTATTTTAAAAACATAATATAACTTGAAAATATTTTGTTTCCTTTTTTAAAAGATATCGATTTGAAATAATGAAATTTTATTGGCTGGTGAACCTAGAGGTTCTCCTAGGGGGTGAACCCAAGAATAACTCTTTCCAAAATACTCTATTTTAGAATTTGCAAAACTCTAAATTTCAAATTTCAAAGATTTCTTCTCCAAAAGCAAAACTTTAAACTCAACTTCAAAATTATTTGTATTTTACATTATGGTCCTTATATTTGTAATAATTAATAAAAATTCATAATTTTTTTATACATAACTAAAACATATACAAAAATATTACAATAATATTAATTAATAAGATCTACACTAAATATATAAATTATAAATAGAAATACATAATTAAATATTAAACTACAAGCAAAATATCACATCATTCCATAAAATTATTTTCGTAATACTCTATTTTCGGTTACACAAAATTTGTTTGGATAATATTTTAGAAATGTTGGAGGTTCCGGAGAAAATTACCATATTATTAGTGTTGTTATTATATTTAAATTTGTGTAATAATTGTATCTTCATGTATCTTTTTAAAAGTTTTTTATTAAGTTTTTTTGTGATATTAGTTTTTCTAATTCTTTTTTTTTTAATATAATAAATGTTATTCCAGATTTTTATTTAAATTTATGTGTAAAATTTGAATTTATAAAAAAAAAATTGAAATATTTATGATATATAAAAATTTTAAGGATTAAAACGATAAATGAGAAAATACTTAAAAATCATAAATGTGATGTGTAATTAATTATAAGGATCAAAATGTAAATAAAAAGATGAAACTTCAAATTTAAAGTTTTGAGTAGTGAAACTTAAAAAATGATGTTTCACTCCTCGAAACTCCAAATTTGAAATTTTTAAGTTCATTTTTTTAGAGCAAAAAATTCTATATTTGAAGTTATACAGTTTCTTTCGGAGATACTCTACATCAAAGTACTAAGCCTCGAGATAAGAGATTGTATAAATATAAATATTAAAAAAAAAATCAGCAAAAAAAAGCATTAAATGCCTTTGAATAAATACCAAACACAAAATCCTCAGAGACACATTCTAGGTCAAGCACAAAGAATGTATGGCCATAAGGTCCATAACCAAAGTGTTTTCTCTTGAAGACGCGTAGTACATCCCATGACAAGGTAATAAGCCAACGAGGTAAGTGATTGTAACCATAAGTAGACAAAAATAGTGTACATTTAAACTTAACCTAAATCACACAAATTACACATGCAGTAATTACTGAGATTGGTGAGAGGAAAAATAAGGAATATATTTTGGTTGCTAAAGGATACACTTAAACGATTTTTGGTGTTTTGCTGCGAGTGCCTTCAGTGATGCCAATAAATAATGGGGAATTGGGTGGTATGGCTACAAAAAAAAAAAAACAATATTTAGATCAATAGCCAAATAACCTAGAATACATTGATACAAAGTGTATTTTATATAATATTACACTTCTAACCTTCAACGCAACCGGCTCAACCTGCAATTTAAATGAAAAAAAAATTATTCAAAAGAGCAAAAGTTAAACGTGGTAATCAGAAAGTCACACATTTCTTCTTCTTCCTAACGTCTTACATGGTTTTCATTCCACATTATTGTTATACTATACAATTGATTTTACATTTACTTTGTTATATGGATACTAACACATTTATCTTTAGCTTTTGTTTCTCAGATTACAAATGGAAGATTAGACTGCCAAGTAGATTGTTTGAAACTGGATTTGAGCAATTTGGTGAATATATTCTCATTTATATGTAATGATGCAATGTGTATATAAGTGGAATAGATCGTGTCTACGTAAAATGGAAAGACCATTCATGTGAAATGGAATATTTGATCTTTACTATTTGTTGTATTCTATTATAATTGCAGGACATAGACATTTCATGATATCATAGACATTTCATGATACTATTTGGGGTTAGCATTAACTTTTTTCATGATATCATAGATATTTCATAATTTCACCAATATGTACTATACTATTTACTTAGTTCCATTCTATTTAGGTTGAGGGTTTATATTTGGGTTTATGGTTTATATTTGAGTTTAGGGTTTAGTGATTATGGTTTAAGGCTAAGTATATAGGGGTTTATGGTAGGATTGTTATATGGTTAATTATTGAGGGGTTTAGGGTTTAGTGATTAAAGTTTAGGATGTAGTACTTCCTCTCAAGTCTATTTTCCTTTCCATTTTATATAGTATAGGTAATAGTACAAAATATTATATATTATTTTCATATTTTAATTTAATCTAAAATATTTTACATTAAGATTTAGGTTTAGGAATTCAAGTTTAGGGTTTAGTATTTCAGTCTTGGAGGTGTGTTGGGTTTAGGGTTGGAGGTGGGTTGGGGTTGAATTACAAGAGTAGTATACATTCCATGTTAGATAGTATAGAATAATAGTTCAAAATTTATATATTTATTATTTTTTGTTGTTTTCTTTAAAATATTATAACTTTAAATTAAATTTAACATTTGGGTTTGGGTTTAGAGACTCGAGTTTATGGTTTAGTATTTAGGTGTGCAGGTTAGGTTTAGAGTTTATGATTCTGTTTCGTATGAAGATATTCTGTTTGTTCTATCTAACGTAGTACTTTTATAAATGGAATAGAACACTTACTTATAATAGTTAACCCGTACGTGCACCATATTAAATCTCAATTTCTCTTGGACATGTGCTCTCGTCGACGTTAATCCTTGGTCCCACTGTCACCGGTAACTTAGAAAGGATAAGGACATAACCGGATAAAAAGTGTATGAAATGTTATCAATTTAATAACGTCAAAATCAAAGATATTTACTTAATTTTTACTCCAAACTTGGCTAGATAGCAAATTCACCCATAAATAATCCATAAGATGAAATGCAAAACATAGCTTTTGCAAAGAGTGAAAGAAAAGTAGGAAATATTGTCTAGATGTTTATGTTTTCACAGAAAAGTACTAAAAGCATATAGTTTAGAGTAAATTAGGTGCAAACTCTATTTTTCACTTTATAATATAGTAAAAAAAATATGTTTACTCTATATTCATTTTTTTTTGTTTATCAATATATTTTTTACTATAAAATAAAGTACTAGTAGAATTGAAGTCAACTGTATTATAGACTTACTCTATTTTCTTAACTCTATAATATAGTTGATTTAAACTCAGTGATGCCATAGATTAACATATATAATCCATCAAGTCTAATTATGGCATGGATTATCAGCAAGTGACTCCAATAATGTGGATGCGTGATTCACAGGGAAGTAACGAAGGATTCAACAAGGTTGTTTATGAATAAACTAAACAAAAGGTATTTATCTAGTTCAATTTAAGGGCTAAAGATTTTAACTTCCTATTGTTAAGCCATAAAGGTTAGTCCTTTCAACTTAACCCATTTGCCAAAGCTTAACTATTTGAGGGTTCTCAATCAATAAAATGACAAAGAACTTACTGGATGATGGTTCAATCAAAGCCGTCGAGTTTCTACATAACTATTAATTATTTTGCTGTAAAGTTGTAACTGTAAATGAACTAACCACAGAACAATGTGCATCCACAACTAACCTGTACAATGTTTAGCCAGCTGAGGGTTTGTAGAAAATTTTCTAAAAGAGTTTCTAGCAATAAAAAATGAGAAAAGTAAAAGATGGTTCATTTTATTATAAATAAAATTATATAGTAAATATCATTTTTTAAGAGATTAGAGGAGTCTTTCACCTATATGATGCCTTAACCCCATGAAGCTTAGAAATTAGAATCATGTAGACAAGTTCTCCACTAAAAGACAAATAAACAAATACAATCGCTTTCATATATAAACCGGGTAGATACCATGTAAGTATTACAAACAAAACAACACTTAGAATCACCACCATGTTTTTCCAAAAAAGATTCTTGAAAAGTAACACATTTTTGGTATGATGGTGTATGGGACTATATATGCATGGTAACAGAGAATGCAACGTAAGAAGGTGAGCTTCACAAGTATTCTCTTAGCATCTACGTGGAATAACACACATAACACACTCGGTACGTTACTAAGTTCCAATAGAAGGCACCAGTTGAAAACCGTTACTTGGACATGATCTTTTGTTTGCAGAATAATAAAACACTTACGACAAAAGCAGTAGTTGAGGAAGGTGCCCACTTTACTTTTACTCTCTCAGCTACAGTTTCCATATTTGGCTTGCTATGAAAATCAGCCAAAGATGCAGCCATGTAGGCACTATCGCGAGATAACTACATTCAACATCAGCAGGGTCGCACGAAATTTTTTTGTTCACGATTTTATAGCCAAAATTTTGTGGATATATCATCATATAGCCACGCAATATGTAGTTTTGGCCATAGAAATGTATGGTTATACGATTAAATTCTACAAGTACTTACGCGTCAGTACCTACACCAACCCAAAATCAACAAAAATACAGTAGCCGAGAGCTAATGCAAAGAAGCAGGGTATAAACTTCACAACTATACCCAAAAGACAGAGAATAATAGGATACATTTAATGATATAGCGGTGTGTAAGATATACCCGTGAACGATAAGCATCAATGTTTCTCTTCTTTTTTATTTGTGGAAACGCAACTTTTATAAGCTTTCATATATCTATTTATAGGCTCTAGCCATTAAAATCCTACATGTTCCAAAAGACTTCTTTATTTATTTATTTCGTGATTGTATCCGCTTAAATACTATTATCATGATTATCAATCCATATTGAAAACTTCACCAACATTCCAATGTTCTAAAGGCTTTATTTTTTTTTTTTTTAACTTGTTCTTTCAACCCTGCGTCATAAGTGTTCTAGTGAGTTAACCCACAACTCATCTAGTTAGGCAATATTTACCTCAACACTTATTAGGTGACTTATCAAGTGTGTGTTGTCTCACACCCCCATACGGGAATAAGTTCATTAAGAGACCATATGTCTTAACCTGCCACATACAACATTAAGAGATTTTAAATGCCATCAGATTATGATCATTTTTTCGTTTGACCACTTTGAACCAAGAACTCAAATATAAATGAAATTCTTGGTAGGGTATCCAAAATGATCTAACCTGAAAGAGGTGTTAATCCCATTTCCTTTGCTGTGTCCAGGACCATTCGTCCACACAAGCCTTTCGTTAGTGGATCAGCTATATTCTTCCCTGATCTCACAAACTCAAGTGATATCACACCTGCTTCAATTAAGCTGCGTATCACTTTATGTCTCATACGGATATGCCGTTTCTTCCCATTATACAATACATTCATAGCCACTGCTATAGCAGCTTGAGAATCACATCTCATGGACACAGAAGGACATGGTCTTCCTATCATTTGGATATCAGCAAGCAAGTTTCTCAACCAATCAGCTTCTTGACCTGCCAATTCGAGAGCAATTAGTTCAGATTCCATGGTGGAGCGAGCAATGCAAGATTGTTTAGTAGATTTCCATGCTACAGCTCCTCCACCTAAAGTAAATACAAAACCACTGGTAGAGTTTACTTCATCATTGTCTGACACCCAATTAGCATCACAATAAGCTTCAAGTACACATGTAGAACCACTATAGCATAAGTTCTAATCACTGGACAGCACTTGGTCGTTTAATGAGATATTTGAAAGGATATGCAATATCAGGTCTTGTACTATTCATCAAATACATTATACTTCCCATGATCTTAGCATATTCAGACTGGTTCACACTTTCTCCTCTATTTTTACACAAATGCAGAGATGAATCATAAGGAGATTTAGCACTAGTTTCATCCCAATATCCAAATTTCTTAAGAATCTTTTCAACATAATGAGATTGATTTAATGAAAAACCAGAGTCAGTTTTTACAACTTTTATCCCAAGAATGACATCAACTTCACCTAAATCTTTCATATCAAATTTAGAACTCAAGAAAACTTTTGTATCACAAACAATTTGCAGAGATGTGCCAAGAATAAGCATGTCATCAACATATAAACATATAATAACATATCCATGCTCATGCATCTTAGAAAACACACACGTATCTCCAAAGTTTGAAACAAAACCATTTTCATGCAAAGTGTTACTAAATTTTTCAAACCATTGCTTAGGAGCCTGCTTAAGACCATAAAGAGATTTAATTAGTTTGCACACTTTATGTTCTTGACCAGGCACAATAAATCCCTCAGGTTGCATCATATAAATTTCCTCATGTAAATCACCATTCAAAAATGCAGTTTTCACATCCATTTGATGGACAACTAACTTATGAATCGATGCAAGGGCAAACAATATGCGAATGGATGCAATCTTAGTAACAGGAGCGTAAGTATCAGAATAGTCTACTCCCTGTTTTTGAGAATTTCCTTGCGCCACCAGCCTTGCCTTAAATTTGTCTAGAGTACCATCAGCTTTCAGCTTCTTTTTCATAAGCCACTTGCATCTGATAACCTTGCAGCCCCTAGGCAGATCAACAAGCTCAAAAGTGTGGTTAGCCATAATAGAATCAAATTCAACGTTAACAGCCTCGTTCCAAAAAACAGCATCAATGGATTTCATAGCTTCAGAAAACGTTTTAGGATCTTCTTCTATCAAGAAAGCATACACAAACTCTTCACTAAACTCATCATATTCAGCTAAGAATGTAGTAATGAAATCAGGACCAAAATCAGTTTCGGTTCTTATTCTCTTACTCCTTCTAAGCTCTTCATTATTATCCTCAAGAGTTCTTTTAGTAGATGTATTACTAGAAGAACCAGATTCTAAATTTCTCTTAATAGGAAACACATTTTCAAAAAATTCAACATCTCTAGACTCAGTAATGCTGTCAAATTGCAGAGAATCAGGTTTAAAAGTCAAGCAACGATAAGCAGCACTGTTCAAAGCATATCCAATAAAAACAGCATCCACAGTCTTAGGACCAATGTTATTCTTCTTAAAACTAGGCAATCCTACTTTAGCAAGACACCCCCACACTCTTAAATAATTCAAATTAGGAGAATGACCTTTCCAAAGTTCATATGGAGTAGCTGGAATTCTTTTATGAGGCACTTTATTCAAGATATAACAAGCAGAAAGAACAGCTTCCCCCCATATTTGATCAGGTAACCAAGAACTAATAAGCATAGCATTCATCATTTCCTTAAGAGTACGATTTTTTCTTTCAGCTATACCATTTTGCTGGGGGGTATAAGGTGCAGTTTTCTCATGAATAATTCCTTCTTTTAAACATAAAGACTTCAGAATTTCAGATTCATATTCTCCACCTCTATCAGTCCTTAACCTCTTAACTTTTCTATCTAACTGATTTTCTACTTCAGCTTTATATTGCATAAACATTTCACATGCCTCATCCTTTGTTCTTAATAGATAAACTCTCGTATATCTAGAAAAATCATCAACAAAGGTAATATAATAATGTTTACCACCTCTACTAGGAGTGTTTTTAAAATCAGCCAAATCAGAATGAATGAGTTCAAGCAATTCAGATTTTCGATCAATGGGATGAGAAAAAGGCTTTCTAGCGTGTTTTGCTTCTACACAAATTTCACATTTTGAAATATCTTTCTCCAAGTTATCAGAAATCAGATTTGCATGCTTTAAACGTTTGATAGAGTTCACATTTAAATGTCCTAGTCTACCATGCCAAGTGTCCAGAGCACACACAAAGTAAGCAGAAGCACTACCACTTATTTCATTCATAACATCAAGAACAAAGAGATTCTCATTACAAAAAGCCTTTCCCACGTACCCCCCATTTTTAGTAATCACTAACTTTCCAGCATCAAGAGTTTGTTTAAACCCAGCAATCATCAACAAAGCACTAGAAATCAGATTTCTAGTGCATGTTTGGAACAAACAAAACCTTAGTCAAAGTTAAAACTCTTCCAGATGACAATTTCAAATCAAGTTCACCAATTCCAGCAACTTGCAAAGCACTAGCATCACCTAAGAAGACACAATCACGTGGAGACTCATCAAGAGTTTTGAACAGAGACTTCCTGCTGCAAATATGACGTGTAGAGCCAGAGTCAATGATCCATTCCACAACGTCAATTGCAGCGTTTACCTCAGTGGTGACAGCAATTAACTCCTCCGTAAGATGAGCTTTGTTCCAACACTTCATCTTTTTCTTGAAATCAGCAGATGGCTTAAGAGCTTTTGCGCCATGGTTTTTGTGAGATTGTAACCTGTTCTTTTCACCAGAACTTTCCACCACATTAGCATTATTAGGAAATGAACGAGCGTTGGTGTTTTTACCTAAATACTTTCTGTTTGCATCTTCGATCATAATGTCAGCGATCAGCTCGTTAAGAGACATCTTCTTTTTCTCATGCTTCAGCTTGGAGCGATAGTCATTCCATGATGGAGACAACTTGTCGATGAGCACCAAGGCCGCCAGCTGCTCATCAATTGGTAAGCCCTCAGCCTGAATCTTGGAAACAATGGCTTCATACTCATGGAGTTGATCCAGCACTGGTACGTCATCCTTCATCTGAAAGGAGGTCCATTTGGAGGTGACATACTGCTTTTTCCCTTCATCTTCAGCTCCATATCTTTTCTTTTGCTGAGTCATAGTTGACATATATGTCAAAGAGCTTCTCCGAAAGGTGTCGGATAATATGACCACGGCAAGTTCGGTTGTGATCTTCAAGAGTGCCTTCTGGTTTCTTCTTACCAGACTGCGAGACAGTCTCACCTTGAGAGTTGTCGGAAGTAGGAGTCGCTGAAGTCGCAAAGGACTTGTCCTCGTTGAGAACATAGTCAAGACCAATCTCTTGGAAGAAGAACATGAGTTCCTCTGACCACCTACGGTAATTAGAACCAGTCAGAGGTTGAAGTTTGGACAGATCCGGTACTGCAGAGTTCTTCGGCATTCTGAATCGTAAGAATTATATATATTTTTTCGCTCAAGAATGTTATAAATAAAGCTTTAAAAGATTCAGAAACCAGAACACAAAGGAAAACAAGTTGCAGAGCCGTAGAAAGATCTACTGCACTTGAGCAAAAAAATCGCCTAATCCCGGGTGCAAGATAACCAAGGCGGGTCACTCCAGGGTTAACTCTGCTCTCACTCAATCCAGGAGAGATGAAACTCTCAATTTGAAAACCAGAAAACTTAGAGAAAGAAGAAGAAATGATCAAATTGTGCGTGCTCTTTCAAGCTCCAAACTTTTCTCTTTATAGTCAAAAGATCGTAACTGCTCAGGAGAAATCCTTGCCCATCTCTCCCACAATCACGTTCCGTTAACGCTTTTGGAAGCTCGTTCAGAAAATTCAGCCGCGAGCTTTGACTTGTTCTATTTCTCATAAAACAATTTCTTATCAAAACAATTAACTTGAACGATGAAAACAAAGTTTGAAACGACAAAGCCCAATTTCATAATTAATAAAGCCCAATAGTAGAAACATACCCAACAAGATATACCCGTGAACGATAAGCATCAATGTTTCTCTTCTTTTTTATTTGTGGGAACGCAACTTTTATAAGCTTTCATATATCTATTTATTAAGGCTCTAGCCATTAAAATCCTACATGTTCCAAAAGACTTCTTTATTTATTTATTTCGTGATTGTTATTATGATTGGCATATGCATTCAGAAAGTAAGCTTCCTAAACGTAAAGAGAAGCTTTTGATGTTACAGTCACGCCTTCTCAGATGCATAAACGTAACAACTCTTATTTGTGGAATCCATAGGTCTAGTAATCAAGGGTTTAAATGCTTCTACACAAAGTTAGGGATTCGATTCTTAGATGAAGCAACTTTTACAGATTATACGGATTCAAAGCTTATCGGAAATTCTATAGCATTGTAGGTAGAACCCTTTGTTGTGGACTTGTGCTGTGCAGAGAGATTGTCCATCGAAGATATCATATATGTAAACTGTCTGTTAATTTTAGTGTTACACGGAGAAATACGTCTTATAATCATTGTCCGTGAAGTTGATCATCATAGCTAGAGATTATAATGAGATAATTGACGATTTGACCAGTGTTAATAAAAACAACTCGTATCTACTTGCCATCTTTTACCTTAATTTAATTATGAAGCATCAATTCAGCAACCAACAAAACAACCAAAAAACCACTGATCTTGTTGCTTCACGTTCAAATACACACCAGAGAGCAACATGGTCAAACCGGTTTACACACGCCAGAAGTATCAAACAACAAAACCCATCACACCCCAATGGGGTGAGACCCTTGTCGCTTTGCATGGGATCTGGAAGTTGTTCCGACATCATGGACTTATAATGCAGCTGGACACAATTATATTCAATCAAAATCTCTTTGCTTGAAGCCTCAAACAGTGTACCACAAGAAGTTTGTGGTTACAAAAATGTAAATGCTATATACCAAACACAAAATCTTCAAAAACAAATTCTAGGTCTATCACAAAGAATGGATGTCTATAACCAATATACTTTCCTGTGAAGACGCGGAATAATATACGTCCCAACTCCGACGAGGTACGCGATTGTAACCATAACCAGTCAAAAACAATGAACAGTTAAATTTAACCCAGATCACACAACAACACAGTATTTGCATGGGTGGGGGAAAAAAACAAGATATTTAACATATCCATGAGTTGTACATATGAAGCAAAACGAAAGATTTTTGGTGTTTTACTGCATAGTTTTCAGGTAATGCCATTGAACTTACTAAATGATGTTTTAATTAGAGCCGTTGACGAGCTTCTTGAAACTATCTTTTCTAAAAAAGTTTGAAAACTTTCAGTGCCTGTAATTGTAAGCCAACTGACCACAGAAGACTACACTGTAACCTAGTTTCATGGAAACGGAAACGGAAACGGATACGCGGAAACGAAACGTGGAAACATAATTTTTGATTATTTTTGCTTTGGAAACGTATTAGAAACGTTTATATATATATATAACTAATTAATATTTGCATTCCCTTTTATTATATATGTTTAGTATATTTTAGAATACAAATAAGCAAATAGTTCTATTTAATCATACGAAAATAAATTGCGTTTCCACTAATTTTTCAAACTGAGATTTTTAAAAAATGAGTTTCCAATGCGTTTCTGCGAGTTTCTGAAAGATTCTAATTTCGAAACGTTTCCCAAACGTGAAACAGACCTTGAGTTTCCATGCAACATAGACCGTAAAAATAATCAAAGAGATTTATTCTCACTTTGTCGGCTGCCACCTGAAGCACAAATATTGTTTACGACCAAGTCTAGTATCATAAATCCAAGGTAGAATCCACTAGACAAGTCTTCCACGTAAAGAGTTATAATCGTGTCATAAACAGTACCGGCCTTGAGGGGAAGCCACAGAAGCATTGGCTTCCGGCCTTCTATATTATTAACAAATATCGGCCTTTATTTCAAAGAACCATCTTTAGTGTAGTGGTTTACTTAACAGTGTATTGAGTAAGAATAAGAGGCTTAGGTTCGATTCATTGTGGCAGCCTATTTTTTTCTTATTTTGCTTCCAGCCTTGTGAAAGTCAAGACCGGTGCTGGTCATAAACCGGATCATACCATTTAAGGACTACCAACAAAACAGCAAATCACATCACCAAAGCAATATTTTATTCCAAACGCATTTTTTCACAAGAAATTCTTACAACTAAAAACTTTCTTTCGAGCATGAGTGTGTTTGGAAGGATGTGGTAACACAGAAAGCAGGGTAAAAAACGAGTTTTACATAAGGGTTTTCTCTCTCCATTCACATGGAAAAAACAAACAGCGACACGCCGAAAGGGGAATAGCTTAGTAAGTTCCAAAAAAAAAAGGTAACAGTATATATAAACCGTTAGGACAAGCAGAGAAGACATGATCTTTTATTTGCAGTATATAGCTACAACAAAAGCAGTCATTCGAAAAGGTGCCATCTCTTTACCTTCCCTTTCCCAGCAACAGTTTCTACCTCTGGCTTACTATCAGAATCAGCCAAGAGGCAAGCATTATCACGAAAATGATGTCTGATAAGTACCTTCATCATCACCAGGTTCACACCAAAGAAAAATAAACCAAAAAAATACAAAATATATAATAACAGAGCTCTCTAATGCAACAAGCAACCAAAAAACTTCACTATATCCAATTACAGAAAATGTGTTTCAAAAAAAAAAAAAAAAAAAATCCAATTACAGAAAATAATGCATATCTTGAATGATATAGCCATGTGTAAAAGATATACCCCCATCAAGAATAGGCCTCAACTTTTTATCTATTATATTTTTAACCATTGAATCCTGTCTTTTGCAAAAGATTTTACTTTTTATTCTCATAATTGATGTTATAACCTTCAGAGAAAGTGAGCATCCTAAATGTACAGAAACTTTCGGTGTTTTCACGCTTTCTCAGTTACACGTTTTAACATAATCTAAATATGAAGCAGCAACCAGCAAAACATCATTGTCTGTAATGTGTTCACTACTCAGATAATCAAAGCGATCAATAAATAGAAATGTATATTTTGCATTGTATGAGCTGTGAAGTGTCAACAACCCTCTAGTGTTGCTATTAGTGTTCGAATTACTATTCCATCCATCCATCTTCGCTTGACACCTCAAACACTCTACCAAGAAGTTTCTGGTTACAATAATGAAGGTAAGTCCACACAGATATTTATGAGACCACAGACTGTTTTGAGGGCAGGGGTAAAATACGACCACGCTCAACCAAAAGTAGCATTAGCTGATCTGCCTCCTCAAGTTTTCCTTCCCGAACCAGTCTCTTGCTAAGCTTCTCACACATCTTAACATCAGGTATCAGATCCCGGTTAAACATCCGACAAGCCACTTAACATGTCTTAGCATCAGATGTCGAAGCTGTCCTCAGAACTTTACCCAAAATTTTGTCTGCCTCCTCGAGCTTTCCCAAACCACAAAGCTTCTCAATGACTTGGTTATACACTGTCCTGCATTTCTGCCGCAGCAGCATCTTCTCCAGTATAGCCACGAGATCATCAACCTTTCCCATTTGGCAGTACCGGTGGATGACAGTCCTGTATGTGACAGGAGTGGGATCTATGCCTTTGTGAAGCATCTTCTTCATAAGTTCCGTTGCTTCTTCTATTCTACCTTTTTTCCCCAATGCATCAACTAAAGTGGTGTATGTGAAGACATCTGCGTGTTTGTTGATCAGGTACATGTCATCAAGCAGTGAGAGAGCAGCGTCTAACTCCTCGAGTAGCTCAACAGCTTCCTCAACTCGACGCAAGTCACAATACCCTCTGATCAAACAATTATAAGTCACCACATCTGGCACTATACCAATAACCTGCATTCGTTCCATAAACCGTAAAGCTTTCTCCAACCTATTCGCTCTCACGAAAACATCAATAGCCGTGTTGCAAACTACGTTGCATGGAAGCGTGTCCAAAGCCATGATTCCTGATTCTGAAGCGGAAGCGCAGTCGGAAGCGGGTGGAAGCGGCCGGAAGCGCGGTTCCAAAAAAACCAGATTTGGAAGCGTATTGGAATCAATGATTCCTAGTTGGAAGCGTGTAAATCTAATATTGGAATCGTAAATAAAAAAAAAGGAAAAATTAATAAATGTTTTTATGTTTTATTTCCTTAAGTGAAAATCCTAATTAAAAAAAAAAGTGAAAACTCAAAAGGACTACGACTCTGAGTCGTCATTCTCATCTCTTTTACACCTCATAGTTGCTATCTTTCTTCTTCTCTGTACTAAGAGTCTAAGAGCATGATTAACTGTAGGGGGTTAAGGGGGTTCTTATTTTTTTTTTTTTTTTTTTAATTTTTTTTAATTAAAAACGAACTATTCGCGGGCCGCCACGTATCAGTGGGACCCGCAAACAATACCAGAACCAAAGCAGACTCACCTCTTGTGGAAGAGAAGGAAGAGCTGAATTTGCCGTTAATTATGGTCTAAGACCAAACAATCGATCAAGGCAATTTTCTTTGGACTTTTGTTTCTTTGTTAATTGTTATATTCTTCTTCTCTGGTAAAGAAACATGAGACTTTGTAGCTTTTTATGTATGGTTTGATGATTAGATGGTTAGTATTGGTTGAAACTAAAGCTGAATTTGGTTTGTGAATCTAAGGTTAAAGTCTTATATTAATATTAAACAAGTACAAAGATTTTTTTTTTTTGGTGTTTCCAAGCGTAGAGTAAAGCGACCATGTCTGATCATTATGATAATTTTTTTTTTTTTTTTTCAGAAGTATGAACCCATCTGATAATGATGATGTGGATGACAAATCACCCTTATGAATTTATGTGAACAAGATTGAAAAGATAGTAGGAGGGGGATCATGGAGGTTTGAATGCAAATTTTGCAATACAACGTACGTTGGAGCTTATACTAGAGTTGTGACTCATCTTATACAAGAGGGAGTTAAGGGAATCAAAGGATGCTAGAAAGTTACTGCACAACAAAGAGATAATATGAAGAAATTGGTAAATGATTGCAAGGAAAGGATAAAGCGTGCAGCTCCTACGCCAGTTCCATTACCTTCAGCGTCAAGAAAGGCATCTGCTTCTTCTCTTGACTATGACATGAACTACAAATTTCCTGATACAAATGAGGCTGATTCAAAGAAGAGAAAGGGAATGGATTCAGCTTTAGGAAAAGCATTTAACAATCAGGCTAGGGAGCAATGTGATGGTGAAATATTTAGAATGTTCTGTACAAGCGGGTTGTCTTTCAACGTTGCAAGAAATCCTCACTATCGCAACTCATTTGTGCGTGCATCACAAATTCCTGGCTATGTTCCTCCTGGTTATAATGCTTTGAGGACTACACTTCTCCAATAACCGTGTTGCAACTTGCAAACCAACAAGTCAGGCTCAACACCAGCTCTCTGCATAAGAGTCAACACCTTCAAAGCATCCCTCAGCTGACCTGCTCTACTATAGGATACCATCACAAGCGAAAACGCTTTAGAGGTTCGATGTATACCTCTACGTTTCATCAAAACAAGAACTCTTCTCGCACCTTGACAGAGCTTAGTCTTGCTAAGAACCTCGAGCATGGAGTAATACACAACGGGGTGGTGGCGATACCGCCACTGACGATCCGCCCAGTAGAAGAACTTGAGAGCAACACGCTCGTCGTCTTGCGAGCGTAGAACGGCGCAGACTTGCGACGGTTTAAGGCTCCTTCGAAGGTTCCTCATTTCGCCTTTGTGCTTTGGGTTCCAAGAGGATCTGAGATTAATCAATCGGTTCGTCTCTCTCACCAAAGGGTGTCGAGATTCATCTTCTTCCACGTCGAAGCTACGGTTTACGTCTTGTCTCGAATGCGGGATCTTCCCGAAAGATTCCAGAACAGCCAAATCATCACCATGGTCCCATTCGTCGAGACTTTCTTCATCGTCTTCTTCTGTTAATTCATTTATCTCGTCAAAGCTAATGAATCTAGGGTTTCGGATTTCTCCAGATTCAGCTTCATTGACATTCAAAGGCGGTGACTTTCCGAAACCCAATTGGGTGAATTCTCCTGAGTGGTGGTCATATTCGCGATGAGAAACTCCTTCTCTCAGATGGGTCAGATTGGGCGTTAGAGATTGGAGAAGGTGAGAATCGGAGTAAGGGTCGAGGAAGAAGGCGAGTAAGCCTTGAATTCAACATCAATTAGACAAACGGAAACGAGTTGCTTCGTCACTTAATTAGCTCTCACTCAGTCGTAGTGTTCTTCACAGAGAGAAGTAACGGAAAGAATGCGATTTTGAAAGTTGGAACCTGAAAACTTCATTAGGTGAAAAGACCACGGAAAGGTGGTTGGAAAATAACATATTTAACAGTTATAGTGTTATGAAATCATATTATAGAAACGAAGCACGAGTGGTATAGTGGTAGAATAGTACCCTGCCACAGTACTGACCCGAGTTTGATTCCCGGCTGGTGCTGAGATTTTGGTTCAGTGATGATTGGGTTCATCGCATACATCTGATGCTCAGATTAATTACCAAATCCTGAGCTCTCTTTCTTATCAAAATAATTTAAATTTATTAATAAATTTCCAAAAAAATCTATCTATTATATTAAAACAGCAGTCGCTTTAGGTTTTTACTTTAGAATTATGGCCGTAGAGATTTTGGCTTTACAGACTTTGACTAGTATTCTATTTTTTTTTTTTTTGACATCGAACGGCACTACTAGTATACTATTAAAACAGCAGTATGACCCATTGATATATGTTTAGTCCAACAATTATTTTTTATCATATCTACTAAAAAATTTTAACCATATATTTTCTAACCATATCTAAGTAACCATCACTTTAATCCCTTAACAATCGGGGATCCACTATGTTATTTTTCCCTTTTATATTACTCTGAACCACTCAGTTTAATCAGTTACAACTTAATCACAAATACTTCGTTTATAAAATATCCATGAACCGGATTGGTTTCTATAAACCAAACAATGTAACCGTACGTAAACTCCCTTTGGTTTTTATATGACTCATACGAATGGCTGGAACCCATCTCTTTGAACTTCTTCTCACATGAAACTTAATTATCGGACCACAAAAGAAAACCGTACGTAATAATAATATACTTTTGCATAAACCGATGGTTGAACAAGAAAACAATTTTTTTTTTGGAGCAAAACCAAGAAAATATGTAAGTACATATACTTTATCAACTTATTTTCGTTATATTGACTTGATAGGTTTTAAGAATTATAATCTGGAACTTGAATTGATAGGTATCTAAATAATAAAATTAAACTTCAAATCCAAAGTAAACTAAAAGTAAACTTCAAATCCAAACTAAAAGTAAAACATCTTGTTATATAAAACTTGGTTTTTCAAAGTTAGTAATTAACACAATCGCGACACATGGCAGTTATATATTCTAGATTGTGACATGTATTAATCTATCTCATAATTAAAATATATATACTAAGATACTAACAAAAATTATTTTATCAAAAAAGTAATTACGAATATTATTTAATAATAATTTTCCTTTTGTAAAAAATTCTAATCAAAAGATAATTGCAAAATATTATTTGATAATAATTTTCTTTTTAATATTGTGACATGTGTTTAAATATATAATGATTAAAAAAATATAAAGCTTGGTTCTTCAAAGTTAGTAATTAACATAATCCCGACATATGAACGTTATATTTTTAGATTATGACATGTGTATTTATCTTATAATTGAAAATATATACTAAGATATTAACAAAAATTATTCTATTAAAAAAGTAATTACAAATATTATTTAATAATAATTTTCCTTTTTTAAATCCTAATAAAAAATAATTACTAAAGATTATTTTATGATAATTTTCTTTCTAATATTGTGACATGTGTTTAAATATATAATGAATAAAAAATATATAAGAATATAATAAAAACGAATTTTGAAAAAAACTGCATGATAGTAACAATTCTTTTATCTACAAGAAAAAATGTCGACAAAAAAAAAACAAGAAAAATTGTAAAAATATTAGTGATATTGAAAAAAATAAATTTTTAAAATGAAACTTTTTAAAATAGTTAATATTAACTGGAAATAGTTATTTGATAGAAATTTTCTTTTTCTAAATCCTTGACAAAATATAATTGTAAAAAATTATGTAAATTAACTTCCTTTTCTAAAATTCTAAAAACAGTAAAATAATATTTAATAGTTGTTTTCCTTTTATATAAAACAAATCCTAAACAAAAGAAATTTGTTTCATATTTTTTAAATCCTAAATAAAAAAGAATTGTAAAAATTTATTTGATAATATTTTTAAAAGAGTATGTGATGATAAACATGATAGTAAAAATTATTTCATGAACAAAAGAAGTGTAAAATTGGTATTGATTTAAATTGTAAAAATAATAATTTAAAAATTATTTATTAATGAATAAAAATCATTATTTGATTCAAATTTATTTTTTTCTGGAATTATAAAGAGAATATAACTGTAATAGGTTATATGACACTAATTTTCATTTTCTAAAATCTTAAACAAAATTGTAAAAGAGTATTTAATATTTTATTTTATATTTAACTGAAAATAAAAAGGATATTTTATAATTATAGAATGTTTTCTTTTTAAAAAAAAATCCTAGCAAAATAAAATTTTAAAGATTTATTTAATAAAATATTAAATTAAATTGTAAAAATAATAATTTAAAAATTATTTATTAATAACTAAAAATAATTATTTGATAGAAATTTATTTTTTTCTGGAATTCTAAAGAGAAGATAATTGTAATAGGTTATATGACAGTAATTTTCATTTTCTAAAATCTTAAACAAAATTGTAAAAGAGTATTTAATATTTTATTTATATTTTTAATTGAAAATAAAATGGAGATTTATAAAAATAGAATGTTTTCCTTTTTTTAAAAAATCCTAGCAAAATAAAAATTTAAAGATTTATTTAATAAAATATTAAATTAGTACATAAGAATATGTATAATATTTTCATTGACTCGATTGGTGTATTTGACTTTTATTCTTATTTCAAGTTGTGTTCAGTTTAAACGTTTAGGTATAGTATTTTCTCTAATCCTAAATACAAATTTTATAACAATTCATCTATACACCATAATTATAAAATACAAATATTAACTTAAATTTATGTGTGAAACAGATTTTAGTTATAAAATAAATTTCAAACAATATATGCAAAAAAAATTCCAAAACTATAATAAAATAATTTATTACTTTATGGTTTTTTATTAAATTAAAATGTCAAACAAAACTCGTTGTAAAACAACGGGCTCATATCTTGTTATTAATAAATTATCGGATTTATCTTGGGTCACCGGATTTACCGGTTCAACCGCGGATCTAGATCGGGTTTCAAAACACTGAGTATGGGACTTTGATTTTGGATCGATTCCGAGTATGTTTTTTTGGTACGAATATTTTTGACTAATTGTGTTAGGTAAATATTAAGAAAATATAATATGTTGCAAAATTTATGAATAAAGTTTAAAAATAGTTTCTAAAATACCTATGGCACAAGTATATAATTATGAAACTTGACATATTTAATATAGTTATCAAAAATTATATTAAATTAATATTAAATACAAATATGATTACAAAAACACACATATAAAAATTAATTTTCTCAAAAAAAATTAAAACAAAAATTCCGTCCTTTGAAACAAGATTATGAATTCTTGATATAGGTATGGTCCAACTATTTTAATAAAATTATCAAAACATATTATTAATCATTTAAGAACAGATTACGCAAAGAAAAACACAAAGCTGACTAAAAATCTGTATATAAAAATTAAGTTTCTAAAAAATGTAAAACAAAAAATATATCCACCATTTTAAGGGCGGGTCAGAATCTAGTAAAAGTCTTAAAATTCTAATGTGTTTACAAATCATACGATAAATTTTATTTTGGGAAAAAAATAGAAAGAATTTTATTTACTTAACTTCAGAGAAATATTTCTTTTAAATGAGGGAAATTTGGTAAAATTTATGTGAAAAAAAAAACTTTTTTTCAAGATCTGTCTGTCAGAAGACTTTTTTGACGAGAAGACTTACACGGAAGTCTTCTGGTCAATGCATATGTTAGTTTTGCAATTGAATTTATGCATGTCTTTTAGAGAGGACTTCTTTGAAAGTCTTCCGGTTTTCTTTGTTTTCAATTTTTTTTCGATTTAGAAAACTTTCAAGTAAGTCTTCTAATAAAAGACTTCCTAGAAAACTTACTTGAAAGTCTTCTAGAAATTTACTATTCACCTAGAAGATTTTATATTTTTAGCTAGAAACAAAAATATTTTAGCGGGAAATTAAAATATTTTTAGCAAGAGTTAGAAGACTTACATGGAATTCTTCTAACTGATCAAATACTAATCGCCAGAAGACTTCTTGGAAATCTTCTAGACCCTAAACATAACCTCTAAATTCAAATAACTAGCTAAATAGAAACAAACACTTCATTAAATTTTAAAAAAATGTTTAATATACAAAAACTAAACATATATAGGAAAACATTTAATTTTCAAAAAGAAAATTAAGCTTTTTAAAAACTAACCCTATGAATATAAACAATACTACAACATATGTTACTAAACCCTAAACCAAAGAATATCATGACTCACTACTTTCACTCATCTATGTTGAAAACAATTCAATACTATTCTATTTTAATTTATATCACTTACAATTGTTTATAATTATATGATTTCAATTCTTTCCCTATCAAGATATCTTTATAAAATTTATAAATTATTTTTAAGATCTACTATATGAGAATACTTCCGTGGAAGTTGTCAAGAAAACTTACATAACCTCAGAAGACTTATAAAATCTCACAAGACTTTACGAGGTTATAATGGTAAAAATAAATTATGTTTCTTGTTTGATCATAAGGGGCTAGTTGTAATTTCACTAGCTTTTTGAATTATTTTTGCATATGATTCAAGTTTGAGATATTTTTAAGGTTAAAATCAAGTTTTGAGTCATATTTGGTAATTTTTTTTCTTTTTATTTAAAAAAAAAAAATGGGTAACAAAACCAATAACGCCAAGTTAATCCATATCGATCGACTTAACCGTTGGTAGAAGGATAAACTCTTCATGTGGTACAATGTAAATCTTGAGTGAAACAAGCAACTATCCACACTTTAAAAGACCAAGAAGAAACATAAAAATGAAATGTGTTAATCAATGTGATGTGAATAAGCTAGCATCAAGATGAAGAAAGGAGAGCTTTGTGGCAACAAAGCTATCATTTCCTTAAAGTGCAGAGTGAGGACGAAAATAAGAAATTCAGGGATCGATCTGAGTGTGGCAATCATACATGCTGAAGAGAAATAAAGGAAAAAAAGATGAAGAAAGGGAAGCTTTGGGGGCTGCAAAGCTATCATCTCTTTAAGGAGTAGAGTGAAAATGAAAATGGAGACCTTCAAAGATCTATTTGAGTGTGACAATCACTCCAGAGAAAAAAAATATCAAACGCATAAGAAAAAACACACATCACTTCGTGCTTAATGGCGTGGGCAAAAGAAGAGGAGAAGCCTAATCCTAATGTGATGGAGTAGACACAGAAGTGACTGAAGAAGATGTCCAGTAACATGAGGAAAGACCAAGAAGAATTCATGTACATTTCTGCCAAAGTGAAGTCTAGGAAGCAAAGTGAAGTTGGGGAGTTAACTGAAGTATGAGGCTAGGGTGTAGTCTGGATGCAAAACTAGAAAGAATAATTTGAAAAACAAACTCAAAAGTTTTGGAAGGACAATATTGGTACCTAATGAAATCTCATATAGTGGTTAGTATTTAGCCATGTTCGGGAACGCGCTATGCGCTAGTCAGGCGGTCGGGTTGGGCCTAGCGTCTAAAGAGAAAATCGGAGATTAATCGAAAATTATGCGGGGCGGAATTTTTAGATTGTTTACTATGTTATAAAGTTAATCTTTAATTGTGTATAACATTAATACATTTTTATGTTTAAGATTGTATAAAACACACAAATAGAATATATAAACTTAATATAGTGTAATTTTCATCAAAATTATGAATATAAATGATATTTATAAAATTTTAGATCAAATAAATAAATAAAATATTATTAAAAAAAAATAGATTAGGCGGCTAGGCGGTCATTTAGGCGGTCTAGACGGAGAAAATCGGATATCCGAATTTTTAAACCGATTTAGCATAAATCGGGACGGAAGAGTGACGCGTAGCGTCCAGGCGGCTAGGCGGCCCATTTTTAGAACAGGGGTATTTAGTTATCTCTTAGCTAAGTGAAAGGACAAAGTCACATCAAGAGAAGAATTTTAGGAGTTCGAGCACTGTTCATCCTTCCCTAATGACCACATACTTAGTAGTTGTAAGTTTGTAACACTTGGGATAATTTGTTTATCCTCGCGTCTGTTAATACTTAAGACATATGTACTATTCTCTTGTATTAAAATGTTTGTAATGTTTAATTGAAAGATTAAGAGAGCTAATTGAGCTTCTTCCCTCTTTACTCACCCGTTCTTCAACAGAAATCAATAGGATAACTATATTGATCATACTCTAAATCAACATAGATTCAGAGCTCATTTTGTTTCATGTATCCTCAAAAGCCAACACTAAGACAGTTGATAGTTGTAAGTAAGAAAAATGACCATGGCTTAAGTTTCTGTTGACTCCAGCATACACTCGGAACATTATTGTTTTTGTGCACTTGTAAATTTTTTGGTAACCTATAAATCTATGAAATTACACTAAGACAGTTGATAGTTGTAAGTTGTAAGTAAGAAAAATGACGATGGCTTAAGTTTCTGTTGACTCCAGCATACACTCGGAACAAAATTGTTTTTGTGCACTTGTAAAATATTTGGTAACTTATAAGTCTATGAAATTACCAATATCCCTGTTCGTTTCTCCATTTGTCATCTTCGTCCAACTGTTCCATCTATGTGATCCATTCAAATGATCCATCCAGATTTTAGCGATTGTTCGCTTTTCCATTTAGATGAGTCATCTAAATGAACCATTTAGATGGATTTTATGTTTGTTTCTTTTTTTTCATTCCCATCCAAATGAGTTTGATTCACAAATTACAAATATAATCTTGTTTTGATTTAATCATATGTTTAATATTAATTTTAACTATATCTAATTTTTTATTATTTAGTCTAAAATATATTTACACTGAAATTATTTTAAATTAGCATTTCACATTTATAAAATTTTATTTCGTATAAAATGTATTTTTCGATTTTGGTGGAAAAACGTTTTTTATTTTTATTTTAGCGGGAAAACGCATTTTTAAGGTTTTGGCGGACAAATGCGTTTTTACGGTTTTGGTGGGAAAACGCGTTTTTACGGTTTTGGCGGGAAAACACGTTTTTACGTTTTTGGCGGGAAAACACGTTTCTACGGTTTTGGAGGGAAAACGTGTTTTTATGGTTTTAGCGGGAAAACGTGTTTTTACGGTTTTGGCGGGAAAACGCGTTTTTACAATTTTGGCGGAAAAACACGTTTTTACGATTTTGACGGAAAAATACAATTTTATGGTTTTGGCGGAAAAACGTAATTTTGTGATTTTATTATTTTCATGAATGACAAAATGATATTAGGTTTATGTTTGTAATTTGTTAATTACATAGGGGTATAATAGACATTATAGTTTTTTTTACAAACTCATCTCCATTCAAATGATCTAATCTAGATCAGCCAGCTGATGTTTAAAATTTAGCCTAAATTTTAAAAACTCATTCAAATGAACCATTCAAATGAATTGTACTTTTAATGTCTAAACGAACAAAACTCTCATTTTCAACCAAATGATTCATCTGAATGGAGAAACGAACAGCCCCTTATAATTCTATGAAATTACCAAATATCCGTCCATTACCCGCTGGATCACTATTCCCATTAGCCATGCAGCAGTTGGTACAACACGATGAGAAAGATCACCACATTTTTATGGATATTCATTTGGTTTCAAGCATGGGGTTATCCTAGAATGATATATGATCTGAGACGCTACAAATATTATACTCTTTGTGAGACCACCATAATTTTTACTTTGTCTATATATGATCTGGGACGCTACAATATATTTAAAAAAAAAACGATCATACATTTGCTAAGTCCTCATTGGCTAGGTCCAACGTACACTCGAACATGATTGTTTCTCAATAACCTACAAAGTCTAATTTAGTTTTTTTTAGTGGTCAGTGGTCACCGTAATTAAAAAAAACACGGACTCGTGGGTCGGTATAATATTGTTTTCGAGGTCAAATTTATCAATTACCGGCGGGGAATCTACGTTTCTTAATCAGGATTTCATTTTCTTTCCAAACACAAAACTATACTTTTCATAAAGGTTAAAGTGTTAATCGTTGCAAGCTCCAGCACTAAACTATTCATTTTATCCAAATTTCTGTAGTGAAGTTCTTAAATATTCTAAGCCAAATCTTTTGAGAAACATGGCAAAGTTCGTGGATTTACATCAGCCCATCGAAGATTTTGTTTTCTAACATAAACCATCAACCCATCAGACGATTAGCGCAACAAACATAAGAAATGAGAAAAACCTCTCTGCCCTCCTCTATGTGACTATGCCCATTTGATTTGTCATTTTTTGAAAAGCTTTTATGACGTTAGGAACATGTTAACTATTTCACACATGTTCTTTTTACAATCAATTTTATTTAAAAAAATAAGACATATCTATCTATAATAATAAAGTAGAGTTGTCTCTCACCTTATGCCGCCACGTCATCAATAAGCATAGGGCGTTTTGTGCCACGTGACATCTCAAAATTAACTTACGAATCTTTGAATCTTGAAGTTCCATTGGGCCGTCCTTTGCTATTTAGTTTTACAAACAAGCCAAAATGTTACACGATATGTACATCTATCTTCATCTAATCTGGTTTATACAAAAACGCCTCTCGGTACCTCTCTACCGACGGCCTTAGGTTATCATTCAATCTCTCCAATAATAACTGCATTTACGTCATCTCCACCACTTCCTTCACTCCCTCACATTCATTAGCCCTCTCACTCCTCTGTAGCAACGGAGGAAACCTTCTCCTATAAATAATATTGCAGTCTAGGGTGAAACTCATCACTCACACCAAATCATTACTTACATTCTCTTTAAAACCCAGATTCCATCTCTCACCTATTGCTCTTTGATTTGAAAGTCTGTCGTTCTGCTAAGACCGTGGTGCCGTGACTGCTCAGGTTTAGGGAGGCGCCTAATGTGACGAAAGGAGGAGATCACCTAGGAATGGGCATGATCTACCTCGATGAACAGGTAACTCGGCGGAGAACATACAACTTTTCTGATTACCAGTTTATCATAAATATCTCCCGCTGACCTCATGATTTTACGTTCCTCTATCCAAACCGGTAAAGCTTATCCAAGGTTGGTCAACGCCCACCGCTTGAACACTTTCAGATACCTACTAAGGAAGGTTCAATCTACTCGAGAACTGGGATAAATGGTTTGATGTTACAAGGAAAAACAGTAACTTCAAACTCTTTGACTCCCCGATCTCCATACACTTCAATAAGCAAATTGCGTTCAAAAATATACAGTTGCGGGCACTGCCAAGCTGCTCCTAGGAACTTAGGCCCTGCCGATTCACTTAAACCATGTATAAAGGCGGTGATTGATACAATTTGTTGTGAATTATGATGTCTAAACACAAAACAATCAGGGTACAGTTGGAACCTAAAGTGAGTATAAACTGACAGATACTTTTGAAACATGGTCTACAAACGAAAAATAAGACTAACAGTATATTGCACATAAAAAAGAGTATATACAGTATATTACCATACCGAAAGTGTACATTTTATAGTCTTAGAACGTACATTATGAGTGTAATCTATCTGGACATCTATGAACATCATATGAACATCTATACAACATTGATAATTTGACATCTAAGTTTGTTGGACATAGTAATCAAGAAATTACAAATCATCAATTATATTTTCTTGGCAAAACATACCACCTAAAAATAATTATGAACTGTATACGAAAGCATCAGACCAAGTCTAACTATTCACATTGTGAACAAGATAGTGTGTTGAAAGCAGCAGTTAATCGGAGCATAAGTTTAAAAATTAATGACCACAGCTTTTCAAAGAACATAATCATAATCGGGTCACAAATGCAATGACCACAACATATGGTCTACCATGTAACCACACTCACGAAACAGCATGTGCACTCTTGGAAATGATCAAACACTATCAGGTTCCAATTGTTATTTTTATATCAGCAAGCTAAAGGCTTTAACCATGACCCTCGAGTGTATTTGATTTTTTTTTTTTAAAATCAACGGCAGGTAGCTAAAATAGCTTATGTTTGTCTTACAACCAAACTAACAGCAAACAATCATCCCAAACATATCAAATTATCAATCATTGTTATAGTTCTCAATTAACTTTGATAAGACATTCAACAGAGTCAACATGAAGAGATATAAGATAGAATTATGAAAATCCAATAAGAAACCAACCTTGAGGATCCGATATTGATGTTCCTGTGAAGAACCCTGCCACAATCAGCACAACCGCCATCAATAAGCTCTCAGACCCAAAATAAGACATATTATACTATAAATGATGAATGGCTGATGGTTAAATGTGACATGAATAATTACATTTAATATTAATTTTTATTTTTGGTAAAACTTTTTAGAATATGACAATAATTCATATATCATCATTAAAATATATATATACTCAAATAGGATACTAAATAATATAATAATAAATATAAAAATACTTTATAAACTTTGAAATATTATTGAAGTCTATTTTTATACTATACAATTTTTATCACTAAAGAAGATTTTTAAAATTTTATACATTCTTTTAAAAAATTATAAATTAGTAACATTGTTATGAATCATGAAGTGGATGGTCCATAACCTAGACCATACAAGTTCACGACTAGAGTCCATTGGGGGTTTACATCCAGCCACATGGAAGACTCATTCAACCTTATGTCTTTATGAGTTTGACCATGTCATTATGTAGAGTATCTTTGTAATCAATTCTCCCTTTTACTCCACCTTGTATGAATCACTATATATAGTGGTGTAAGCAATAAGAAATATACAACACATTCTCACAAATCTTCTCTCAAATCTTAACACGTTATCAGCACGAGACTCTCTCCACCTGAGCAATCCCATCCGCCGGCGATCATCTCTTTTCCGGCCATCTCTTCCGGCCCTCAGCCTTGCTCCGCCGGCCAATTCTATCCCTCTCACGGTTTTCCGGCCAGCTCCTCCACCTCTCTCTCAACCAGCTCATCCGCGGATTAGCTCTCTCTCTCTCACGGTGGTCCATTCAGATCAATTTGGTGTTTTCTAAAAGGTAAACTAATCTATCCATAAAATCTAATAACACCACATATATGAATCCTGATTATTAGATCTATTTGAATCATAAAACTTATAAAAATCTATAGATCTAAAATTATCACAAATATTAATCTTGAATCTAAGATCTATATGAATCTTGATTCTAAAATTATTTGAATCTCTAAAGATCTAAGAATCTCTAAAAACTTATAAAACTTATTAATAATCTAAGATCTATATGAATCTTGTTTCTAAGAACTATTTGAAATTATAAAAGATATTAGAGAAAATCATAAACCCCTTTTAGCTAGCAAGCTTTAAAATCGGTTCCCCTTTCTCCTATTTTGATCCGGCCTTAAATCTGGATTGACTAAAGGATTGAGACCCATAATCTTTGTTTGGCCGTATTACCGGCTGTATAGCCGGATGAATAAGCTGGCCATCAAAATCTTAATCCCATTCGATGTGCTTACCGATCCAAATCGGCCGTTATCCACATCAAAATCTCAAATCCCCTTGTTTGTTTTATAACCGGATATGTATTTTGATGGCCATTATACATATAAATTCCCTAAATCCTTTTTGCTTGATTTTTATCAATCCCCTAAACTCTAAGCAATAATCGGCTGAATCCCTAAATCCAAATCCGGCCATGATTTTTTTTTCCGGCCATGACCTTTCCCGGCCACAATCTTTTCAGCCATAATCTTTCAGTCAACCCCAAAGATATCAAAACTTAAATCCTAATCAATGCATATCTTTGACTAGGTAGTATTTATCAAAATATTTTAACATATAGTCTTGATTTAAATAGTTATGACATAGGGTAAAATAAATACTAAGTTAAAATCATTTGATCACATAGTTGTTTGTCAAAATTTATCTAAATCTAAACCGGCCTTGAAATCGGTTCATTATAGTTCGAACAAATGATATAAATTTATCTTGATCTAAAAACCAACCTTGAAAACTGATTTTGTGATGATTGAATTATATACTGATCATATATACATACCTGATAGCATCTATTAGATCAAACATGGATTAGTAAATTGTTATATCATACACATATCATGAACTGATCATTTACATGCATCCGCTTGTCATATAGTTTTATTAAAACTGAGCATGCATACATATAATAGATCATTCTAAATTGGTTCATATTGCTTGCATCTAATTAGATTAAATCGGTTATTTTTAAAGTTAAGCATGTTTGTTTAATTTGAAAACATAAACCAGCTTTGAAACCGATTGATTGAAAATCTAATTGAATTTGTTCTAGACATATCCTGAAAATTATAAAATTTTCTTGTCTTGGTTTACCCTGTAAAAGGGGGAAGGAATCAGTTTTTGCTTTATGATCTTTGAAAACCAAATATCCTCATGCATTAGAAATCACATATAGATTGTTTAAGTCCAATGCTTAGTTCTGAACATGCATTCAGCTATTTCTTGATCCATGCATTTGCTTGATTTCATCCATCTTGCTTGATCTCATTTAATAAAATGATGATTGATCCTTATTCAAATTCTAAAGGGCCTTAATACCCTATATATATATAATCAATCCAATTTGAATTATAATTAAAAGGATTACTAGATGCAATGATCAATTGATCATTCTCATACTAAGATTGCTTAAGCAAATAGATTATATGATTTGGGGGAAAGCCTTATTGAAATCATATACATTGATTTATTCTATTGCTTACATAGAATTCTGAGTGCTTGAATTACTCGTTAAATATTCAGATGTCGAGATTTGAACCCTCAGATTACTCTGCCCTAAATCTCTCTGGAGATAATTACCTAGAATGGGTAAAGAATACTCTTGTTGCCCTGAGATCCAGAGGACTCGGACAATGCATCAATGAGTACAATGATATCATTGACAGTGAAAGGCATAGAGCTATAACGATTATTCGTTATCATCTCACTGAGGAATTAAGAGACATGTATCTCCATGTTGAGGATCCTTGTGACCTTTGGTTACAGTTAAGGAAAAGGTTCAAACCGGTATCGTGGCAAAAGGCCAACCATGAATGGGAGATCCTCAGATTCCAGGATTTTGAATCCGTGGACAAATATAATTCTGCTCTGATGGATATTGCTTATAGTCTTGAACTATGTGGTGAAAGGATAACACATTATTCTTTATTATATAAGACCTACTCCACATTCCATCCAAAGGATGTGCTGTTGCTACACACGGCTAAGAAGTTCACCACTTATAATGACCTTTTGTCATATCTTTTGGCTTCTGAACAAAGAAAGCAGAAAATCAAAGATACCATCAACAGATTTGACAAGCTTCAGAAAAGATACATTGAGCTAAAGAATAATGAGATGAGGCCTCCTATAGCTGATGAAGCTGAAGTTGAGCGCCATATGGCAACACATGCATTGTGAAGGCCATATTATATAATTGTCTTTTGACATTCTCATTTTCATGTTTCCTGAGTTTATGTTTCATGAATTGCTTTGATACTTTGCTTTATACACGACTTCATTAATAAAATGAATTACTTTGAGTTCATCATTATCTTATTCAAACTGTTGTTTGATAAGAAACTATATCTATATGCCTTTATTGTGCCAAGATAAATATGATTGAGGATTAATACCCCAACTCACTTTTTCAAAGAGTTCAAAGAAGCCTTTGACAAATGGCACGACATGCTCTACCATCCAGGCTCAGTTATAAAATACTCTTGAACTCAACTGGACATTCCTTGAAAGAAAGGAAAAGAAGCTCGACCAAGGCTTTGCCTAAATGGCATTATATTCACCCTATAAGGTCCATTGAATTAAGAAAGAAAAAATGGTTTCCAACAATGGACAAAAGGGAATAAGAGTACCTAAATTAAAATCGCCTAAGTGGTCGAGACTACATTCTCTATTGATCTAGTGATCAATATGATATTAGGCAAATAGCCAGGGCAATCATGTTTGATTAACCCACGAAATTTATCACTTAGATGGCATTACCATACTTAGCCATTCGGATTATGATGCAAATATTTAAAAGGGCACAAATGTTATCCCATAAGATCTCACGTGTGTGCAATATATCTATGCACAAGGGAATTTATTGTCCCAAGCACCACGAATTTGAGTATGTTCATGAGGGGGAGTGAGGACAAATCCCATGATACATGACCATACTAAAATCCGTGAAACATGGTCCACAACCATATTACATATTGGTTGAATTTGATATAAAGACCATTACCTATAAGGTTCAAATTCTAAAAGTCCATATGCTTGGGGACACCATGAGTTATAAAAGAATGAACCTGCATCAGGCCATAGTAATTATATCAGGCCATATAAGTGATCATAGATATTCCCACCTCAGACTGATACGGGTCATGAGTCCAGACATATATCATCTTAAGATATTATGAAAGAATCCACCACAAATATATGTGCCATCTAAGATCATGTGATCTTAGAATCTCATAAAGAGGATTGGGAATATATGTTGGATATATATTATGAATATACTTTCTCCATAAGTTTAAAAGAAACCTTGAGCCAAAATGGGTGATCTAATTATAGACCAAGGAACAAGGATTACATAAGGTTTATGAATCCGAATATCCAACAATGAAAGGAGAAAAGTAATAAGCTGGTATAAAGAATGATAAAGAATGGTATCAACCATCAATGTTTTGGCAAAGATCCTCGGACTAGAAAATAATTTATAGACGTCCATATGCTACAATGATAGCAAAATAAAATGCCAGACACATTGACCCGAGAGAAAGAATGACTATGTCATCCCAGCTTAGCACCACACGGTTTTGATGTCTTAAAGACACAACCAAGTTGCTACAAAGTCTATATAAGATAGACCAAATAAATGTTCCAAATAAAGTTCCATAAATTCTAAGGAACCTCGGAAAGAAAGAAAGGTGCATGATATAAAATCCGAGTTTTATTAAAGGAAACCATTCCAGACATTGAGATATAAGGCTGGCCAGCTGAACAACTAGGTACCATACCATATAGCTTGGGACGCCAAGTTATAAGGTTATTAAGGTCCTAGATAATGAAATCTCAAATTGATTTATACCATGTCTGGAACTAAAAGGAACTATATATATATATATATAAGTGTGTCGACACATACATTCATAGAAAATGCGCAAGTATGTAGCACATGAATACAAAGATATGTATCGAGGATCATAAACCCACACAAGAGTACTCATAATGAATAATGAAAGAAACGTGGGGTTTAAAGTGATATATAAAAGGCGTATTGTATTGGCCATGAATATGTAAACGCCATATGATGCCCAGTGAATATATAAATCCTGAAAGAAGGATAAATCGTGAGACAGACCGGGAAAGGTCTATATAATCCAATGTGGTGGATACTACTACATATTTCACTACATATGATGTCTGGAAGAAATTCAAAAGATGTAGTATGCTATATATGACTCACTGGATGATGATGATAATATTATTGGTACCAAAAGGTTTACCAAACGGTATTGAGCTCAGAATCAAAAGATGAGAAAAGAAGTTCTCTTGAACAGCATTTTCCTAAAGTTGTTCATGGACTGAATTAAATTACTACATGTAAGCAAGTGAAGAGTTCTATAAGAACAATTCAAATCAGTCCATAGAGGAATTTTAAATTCCTTGTGTTTTATACTAACCAGCCTAAGATAGGTTAAATGGTTATTCATTAAACCTTAGAAAAGGTTATAGACCATCACCACAAATTAGCCAAATTTTGGTAATACTTATGGTTGGTCGAATTCTCAGCATGAACCAACCAAGTTGTGGTATGAATGAATAAGCTATCATAAAGATAAGCTATAAGATCGAAGTTCATCTTTGAACAAAAGGTATAGGACCACATTATGCGTCCATATGCGACCCAACGGGTCCGACCATCATATATGAAGATAATGCAGCTTGCATTGCTCAACTCAAAGACGGGTATATCAAAGGTGACCGAACCAAACATATTCTACCCAAGTTCTTCTTTACCCATGAGTTGCAGAAAGCTGGAGAGGTCAACGTCCTTCAGATCCGGTCTAGTGAAAACTCAGCCGACCTCTTCACCAAATCATTGCCCTCTTGCACATTCAGGAAGTTCACGCAACAAGATTGGCACGCGTAGACTCAAGGACCTTCAGTGATGTCCAAATCAGGGGGAGTAATGTGTGTTGTACTCTTTTTCCTTTCTCTGGTTTCCCTTTTTACCACATTGGGTTTTGAGTTTTCCGGGAGAGGTTTTAATGAGGTAACATTAGCATGTTACAAACCCTATATGGTTATGGCATCGAAGGGGGAGTGTTATGAATCATGAAGTGGATGGTCCATAACCTAGACCATACAAGTTCAAGACTAGAGTCCATTGGGGGTTTACATCCAGCCACATGGAAGACCCATTCAACCTTATGTCTTTATGAGTTTGACCATGTCATTATGTAGAGTATCTTTGTAATCAATTCTCCCTTTTACTCCACCTTGTATGAACCACTATATATAGTGGTGTAAGGCTGTAAGCAATAAGAAATATACAACACATTCTCACAAATCTTCTCTCAAATCTTAACAAATACAAGTTTTTTAATATTTTTAAAATTATGTTTAATTTTATTTTTTGATAATAATAAAAAACTTATATCATTTTTTTAATTTTATACAAATTTATATAATATATCTTGACCAAAAGAAATATACAAAATGTTTTAATATTACAATTTAAATATATATATATATATATATATATATATATATATTCTTAAATATAATTTAAAATAAATCAAATTATTTAATTTATCATAATTTATCTTAATTTTATGTTTAACTATCAAAATTCATATTAAATATTAGTATCAAAATTATTTTAAAATATTAAAAGAAAAAAATTTAATCTAATATAAGTTCAAATTTTTTTTATTGGTCGTTTAAATAATATTTAAAAATATATAAAACTAATAACTCAGTAACTATAATAATTTACTATATAATTATTAACTATTTTCTAGATTGTATTAAAAAATCAGGTTGTCTAAAAAATAGTATAAAATTCAGAACTAATTTATTGGTATGAAAAGTTATTAAAAATTTGTAAATTAAGTTGCAAAATGAAATTCATTATAATCTGCAACAACTTATTTTTTACATACAAATTATTATTTATTATAGTAGGAGAACTATATATTTACATAGAATTTCGTATTTCATTATTTTATCAATTATAGAATTGTATTGTATTCTGACTTAGATACTAATTTATACTTTTTATTATAAGTAGAAATGAAGTATCATGCTAAGAAGAAGTATATGGAAATAGAGTCCACTACGGATTAATCTCACAAATTTAATAGATGAAAATTTTCAATTTGTCAATATTGTTATACAAAAAGTATAAGTGAAGAACAAACAAAATGGGTAAAATACCAGCACTCTTAGTTTCTTTGTTTTATTTCAATAGGAAATTTAATGAAACAAACCCTCAACTATAATGCCATCCATTTTAAAACCCTCAAATATTTTAAAACTGAAATAAATCCTTAAGTTGAATCTGTTAGAAAACATAACCCTCCGTTTAAAGAGACGTTAAAATTTAAAATAATTTTTTGGCCATATATCATTTGACTAGAAAAAACAACGAGACATCAATATTAGTACAAAAACAACAAGTTTTTTTTATTTATCTAAGGCACACATACTTTGGTTGCTTGCAATATATATCCAGCCAGATGACATAAATTTATCACAAAAACAGAGAATATTATTTCACCAAAAAAAAAACAGCACATCTTATTTTACCAAAGAAACATAGTACTGTATTTTGCCCCAAAAAAACAGAGGATATTGAAGTGTAACTTGGTTTTACCAAAGCAAATGAACTTCACAAAAAGCCAACGTAAAAAATAAATCGGAATTATCTTCTAAGAAATTATGGAAGATTGTGTTGGATGAGTGGTGACATTTTCTTCAGCCATCGTCTTGTCTTCTGTTTTTTCCTCGGCCTTCCTCGAGGTTTCTTAGTTGGTTCAGGCACGGCTTCACGCTTACATGACCGTATATTATGTCCAACTTGTTGACAGTTGCTGCAGGTCTGTAAGTTCAATAAGAATAAAGAAATATATGATAAAAGACAAACAATGTAAAATAAAGTAAATGTGTAGTAAATACTGATACCATTTGAATTTTTTCATGTGCAGAGGTAACTTGCGATGGAAGAACTTCAGCTGTCTCACGGATTCTATCATTGTTTTTTGGTCTTCCTAGCATGATCCTGTCAGGAGGAGGCATAACTACAACATCAGTGTGAGTTTTCCACAATTGCATCCCGTTCACAGGACGAAGCAACGAACTATAACATAGCTTCCACTTCTGAACTGAATACCAATCAGAGACAACTGTTTCTCGTAGCTTTGTTTCTCCATATTCAGTCCACATAGCAGACATAGTATGGCAATATGGTATGCCACTCACGTCATATGCTCTGCAAGTACAAGAAACAGCACCTCGAACATACACTCGATATTTTTTTCTACCATGATCCACCTCATACCATCCTCTTCCTGAAGGAAGGGGATGACACCACGTAAGATAATTTTTTCGCTTTTCCATCACAGCTCTTGCCTTTGGTGTGATCAGCCCAGTAGCATTATGCATCTCTTTAATTTTTAACATGTTACTGGACATAACATGTCTCCTTATGTCCTCTAACAATGCGACCACTGGTTTCCGTCGAGCATCTTTTAGCACTGCATTATAGGACTCGCTATGGTTGTTTTCTATGGCGATCTTACAAAAATGCTCTACAACAAGAAAAAAAACAGAATAATGTTAAGCAAGTGGAATACATATAAAAATGATTTATAAAAGTAGAGATACACGTTTGTGATACCTTGACCAGTTAGAGCCCACACTTCTTTTCACTTCTTCATAAGCTTCAGGTCTTACACTCTTCATCTTCTCAAGTCTTCTGTCAAAAACTTGCTTGTTGTATGCTCTTGCACACTTCCAAAATAAACCATGCAAATTTCCCGACTCACCATGTCTTTTCCTCAAGTTGGACCAAATATGTCTAGCACACATTCTATGTTCTGCATAAGGAAGGACATTTTTGATAGCATATATCAGCCCTTTCTGCTGATCTGATGATAGTGCAAGTCCATTTCCAAACTCCAAGTCCAAATCTTCTTGTAGCAATGTATGAACCACTCCCAGTTAACTTTGTTCTCTACTGGAACAATAGCCCACACAATGACAAATGTTTGGTCATTTGGATCTCTTCCCACAGCAGTCAAGAGTTGTCCTTTTATTTGTCCTTTAAGAAACGTTCCATCCAAATGAATTACACGTCTACATGCACTTTTCCATCCACTTTTTGAGCTTCAAAGCATGTGTAGAACTTTTCAAAAACCTTATCCTTTGTCCCTAATATAACGGTTGAACCAGGATTTGACTCACGAAGCTCTTCTGCATAATCAAACATCCTAGTGAACTGCTCAGCATATTCATCACTAATTATGTGTAACATGATTTGTCTTGCACTCTGGCATTTTGATTTTGGAACCCGAAGACCTTGGATTAGCAACCTTTGCATCATCTGATCCGCACTCAACTTTTGATTAGTCCTGAACTCATTCAAAAAATCAGATGCTATCTTAGGTGCACTATATAATTTCACTACACCTGTTGGATAACAAGTGTGAGTGCAAATGTAGGATCTCACAACCATATTAGTAGACCGGCTCTTGCCTTTGGTGTGATCAGCCCAGTAGCATTATGCATCTCTTTAATTTTTAACATGTTACTGGACATAACATGTCTCCTTATGTCCTCTAACAATGCGACCAATGGTTTCCGTCGAGCATCTTTTAGCACTGCATTATAGGACTCGCTATGGTTGTTTTCTATGGCGATCTTACAAAAATGCTCTACAACAAGAAAAAAAACAGAATAATGTTAAGCAAGTGGAATACATATAAAAATGATTTATAAAAGTAGAGATACACGTTTGTGATACCTTGACCAGTTAGAGCCCACACTTCTTTTCACTTCTTCATAAGCTTCAGGTCTTACACTCTTCATCTTCTCAAGTCTTCTGTCAAAAACTTGCTTGTTGTATGCTCTTGCACACTTCCAAAATAAACCATGCAAATTTCCCGACTCACCATGTCTTTTCCTCAAGTTGGACCAAATATGTCTAGCACACATTCTATGTTCTGCATAAGGAAGGACATTTTTGATAGCATATATCAGCCCTTTCTGCTGATCTGATGATAGTGCAAGTCCATTTCCAAACTCCAAGTCCAAATCTTCTTGTAGCAATGTATGAACCACTCCCAGTTAACTTTGTTCTCTACTGGAACAATAGCCCACACAATGACAAATGTTTGGTCATTTGGATCTCTTCCCACAGCAGTCAAGAGTTGTCCTTTTATTTGTCCTTTAAGAAACGTTCCATCCAAATGAATTACACGTCTACATGCACTTTTCCATCCACTTTTTGAGCTTCAAAGCATGTGTAGAACTTTTCAAAAACCTTATCCTTTGTCCCTAATATAACGGTTGAACCAGGATTTGACTCACGAAGCTCTTCTGCATAATCAAACATCCTAGTGAACTGCTCAGCATATTCATCACTAATTATGTTTAACATGATTTGTCTTGCACTCTGGCATTTTGATTTTGGAACCCGAAGACCTTGGATTAGCAACCTTTGCATCATCTGATCCGCACTCAACTTTTGATTAGTCCTGAACTCATTCAAAAAATCAGATGCTATCTTAGGTGCACTATATAATTTCACTACACCTGTTGGATAACAAGTGTGAGTGCAAATGTAGGATCTCACAACTATATTAGTAGACCGGCTATTCACTGACGCATATATCCTCCAACTACAACAATCTTGTACACATGCTGCAGCTACTTTCTTACTTTCAGATTTTTGAAAATGGATATTGACCTTCTCTTTGATAGCATACTTCTCAATCGCTTTCTTGCAACTTTCTTTGGAGAAAATTGCTTGACCAACAAAAAAAGAACTTTGATCGCCATCATCATCTGACTCATCAGTCTCAGCATAATCTTCACGGTAAAAGTCAGTAGGTTCATCATCAGGTTCTTCTTCTTCTTCCTCTTCTCCAACAAGCACATCTTCCAGATATGAATCCTCATCCCTAACAACATACAAATTCATACTTTCCAATTCATGAGTGCACTTAATCATTTCCGCAACATCGGCGTCCCCACACAATTCCTTCCGACTATTATCTTCTCTTGATGGAAAATATGAAAACTTACTCATATTATCTGCAAAACTTTCATTCTGAACCATACCTACTAGCATTGATACACTTGGACTTTCAAACTCTACTTTACATCGTCTTATACCAATATATAAACCGTCTGAAGTCCAAAATCCACCCACATATAGTCTAAAGAAACTTGTCCTGCATCAACATAAATAAATTATGTATAAGTCAATGTTCTTGACAAATGTATTATACTTATAAGATAAGGACTAAACTTTTGATCAAAAAAGTGACACACGACAAAGCTTCTTGGCCACTAAAACTCTAGAAGCATTAAAAGAAAAGCAAAATAAAAATATGGACTCATACAGAGTGTGGTGACTCACGTAAGATGACCACTAAACTCGTAAAGTTAAGACAAAATAATGTGAAAACACAACGACCAACAAAAGAATTTGATTTACCTTATCATCTTTGACCACAGAGAATCGATGAGTACGGTTCCCTGGTCTTCCGATCAGGTTAACAATCTCTGTCTCTATCGCCCACCTCCCGTTCAACTTTTTTATAAATTCTAGAGTTTATTGTTGTGCGTTAATGACCTCCAAACTTTGTGTAGTTTTTAATAAAAATCTTGTTGTTTCTATTATTTAATAGATGTGTTTTATTTTTTTATTTCAGTTAAATGGGTTAAAGAGGAAAAGAAAACGTTTGACAAACGGAGGGTTAAGTTTTTTCTAACAGATTCAAGTTAAGGATTTATTTCAGTTTTAAAATACTTGAGGGGTTTAAAATGGATGACATTATAGTTGAGGGTTTGTTTCATTAAATTCCCATTTCAATAACGTAGACGGCATAGAGATTCCTACATGTCAAAAAAAAAAATTTATCCTGTTGATTCATTAGATAAAATGATAAAATTTTACCCACACGGTCCATACTATATACATCCCCTATATATTAAAAAGGAAGCATTTTTTAAGTTGTAACTTAAATACAAAGCTGACTTGTCAGTCTATCAGCCTTTCTCAGAGTCATCATTAAATGCTCTTCTTTTTGCTAGAGATTTACGTTTTGTGCCATTACATGGACCAACCTAATAATAACTAACGAGAACCACCTTATTTTTTATTGTAATGTAACAGACGCACGCACGGTTCATTGAACCGTTTACCAAATTTAGCATTTTAATTCTGGTTTTTCTTTGAACCAGTAACATTAATAACGAATGAATAATTAATTTTTGACAGGTTTAGTTCGTAACACTCTATCGATTAACAGTGTTCGTTTGAAAAATGTATAGATTCCAAGCAAGCACTAATACATTTCAACATCACACCGTTTTATTTTAAAATTGATATCCTCTATGTACAAGCATATATTTCAACATCACGTCGTTTTAATGTAAAATTGATATCCAGTTTTCTTTAGTTTATGCATTCTTCACAACATAGTTAGTATTATAATCCCATGTATATTACTTGAGATCATTTAAAAAGTTATAACCTTAAATTTATACTAATTAAAAAGAGACTATACTTAGGTGTTACTTACTTAGGATGACAATCTAGCTTATGTGACAGCTTAAAAATTAATTGAAAAAATGTTGGTCCAAAATCTAATTACTAAGGAACATTATATTAACCCAAAACAAAAATAAAATAAGCGTGTATTCTTTCCTTAAATAAAAACTACAGAGTTACTTAATATGATTAATATAAATGGCAATTAATGATTATGAATAATAATGATTTAAAAACAATTTTTGCATCCAACCTCATTTTTGATTAATTATATATTATTAAAAGAAATTAAATAATCACATTAACCATAAAATAATAGATTTTTTCTTACATGTAATGTTTTCAATTTTTTAAAACTACTTTAAATTACAAAAAAATGTAAAAAATCCATTTGAAAATTTTGTGAAGGGCTTAATTTTTTTTTGTTATAACAAGATACAAATGATCATACAATTGTATTAATATGAATTTTATTTAATAGATATTCATATTATATATATATATATATATATATATAAATATGTTGATTTTGAAATTTGCATTGAAGGAGTATTGAGACCTTAATATTTTAAGTTTTAAGTTTTCATCGAAAAATACCACATCAAAGATTTTGAGATTAATAGTTTAAATTTGTTACATCAAATATACAAATGTAATAAAACCATATGAGTATAAAGTCTCAAAAATAAATATTTATATGAAAATATACTATATATTTATGTCAATATCTTTGAAATATTATTATATACCACATAAAATAATTATTTTGATTTATTTACCATAAATATATTGTAAATAAACATGAGGTATTGTTTCGATTTATGTGATTACTATAATCTCCTATATATTAATTGAGAAACAATTGATTACTCTAGTAAGTGTAAGATTTTATTAATTAATATTGTTCGAAAATCTTACAAGAGATCGATACAACTAAGATTTATTTAGATGTTATTGAAATCACCTAGCAAGAACATGGATTGCACGACAAATTTGTGTTTCTAACCCTAACCGCCTTTCTATTCGTCACAACACCGACAGATAATATTTTAAAGTGTCGATTGACAATCTGAAATTGTAACGTTTCTTTAAATTCAGCCAATTTTGTTTTCTTAAATGGGCCTAGAACAGTTTTTAATGATTAACTAAATGGGTCACGAACATAGTAAAATGTGTTTTGGTTTAAAAATTGTTTCATACCCAAAATCAATACGAACCATCATCATTTTTGTTTAAAATTTTGTCACAATAAAACTATAGGGCTGAAAAAAAATTCTGAATCTCAAAAACCGAACCAAGGCCGATCCAAAAATAGTACTGAACTTTAACCAAAATTGGTTAGATATCTGAATGGGTTCAAAATTTTGGTATATAGAGAACCGGAACCGAACTCGATCCAAACCGTAATATTTTAGGTATTCGAATATATCCTAACAAGATTTATATACTTAGATATATTAATTATTTTTAAATTTAATATCTAAAAGAATATACAAAATATATAAGATGTTTTTAAATTGTCCAAAATACTTGGAAATATATACAAATAGTTATAAGTACATGTTTACAATAGTTAAACGATACTTATAATGCCTAAAATACTTAGAATATCTATTGATTTCCTATCCAAATATTTAATCTAAACCATTTTTTATGTTTTTTTTATCAAAACCAATTTTTATGTTAAGTTTAAGTATTTTGGCATACATAATTCAAATTTATATGTTATATATTATTTTTATTTTTATATTTTGAAAATTTTAAATTATACATGAACTTTAATTTTTGAAAAAAATTTAAATAGGTTTCGGAACCCAAACTCAAAATAAACCTGCAAAGATCCGAACCAAAACCCTCAAGGATCCGAATCGAACCAAATGGTACTCGAATGTCCACCTCTAATCAAATGTAAAAAGTGTTATTGATAACAAAATGTATATTGTTTATAATATTTAAGTACAAAATATTTTTAAAAAAATTTTACTCCGCGCAAAGCGCGGGTTATCATCTAGTATGTATATAAATTACATAGTAGTCAGTTTCAACAAAAGGCTTACATGGAATGCAAAACTGCTTCATAGGCTACGGTCGATCAGGGTAGGAACCAAAACAAAACAACCCTCATGACAAGTTGACAACAGGTTGACACTAATATGTCACCCCAACAATATAAAGAATAAATTCAAGCAAATAAAATAATATATATTTCATATAAATCTTTCTTTCACAAGTTCTTATAATTAATCGACTATATTTTAGCCACTCCATTTACGTTTAGAAATAAAACATCGACCCTAAGTCAATTCCTTCACAAACAAGTCAGTGGCCCAAATGATTGAAAAAAATAGTACTCATCAACGTCTCTGTAACTTTCCCAACACACAAGTCCCCATTGTAGCTAGACAAATATCATCATGCTACCACTGAAAACCACAAATAACATTCCCGAACCTGACGGTCAGATGATAATTTGCAATATAATTTCTCAAACAAATACAAATTATTGTGTTACCCAATTAATACATATTCCGCGCGAAGCGCAGAAATACCACTAGTGTATTTATAAATTCAACATAATATGATTTGATTTCTATAACAGAATTACAATTTATTGTACGGATTCTAAAATTGAATTGTAATTCTAAAGTTTTAAAACTAAAAAAAATATATATATAATTAAATGAGATCACACAAGTTATCAAAATATATTATTTCCTTAGATCTCCTCTTTGTATGTACGTTCAAGAAAATAATATTATCATAAGATCACCCATTAATACACAATGAAAACAATGAGCAGTGAAAAGATAATAACACATCCGAAGTATCGACAGGAAAAAATCTCAATTTGATCTGTAATGCAACGAAAATCTGGGTTTGGTCAAACGATGAAATCTGTATTTTAGGTTTGATCAAATGACTGATATAGATGAAAATGCCAGATGCTAATTTATAAACAAAATAGGAGACACTGACTTTATAAAAAATCTGTTATATATTTTCTGGATACAAAGTGAGAAATGTTGCCAATGGATGAGTGCTTTCAGTCACGTCATCTTTTTTTTTTGAGTCGTGGTTTTAGTTGAAGCTGTTTATAAAATTATGAGGTAATACATTAGATTTTGACTCATAGATTTTACACATAAAATTGTATCCAAATCGATTGAAAGTATTTCAAATCAAGGGAATTGAAATTTTTACCAAAACATGAATAACACAAGATTTTAAATCTTAAATTGAATAACAATGGATTTTAAATGGGAAAATTTGGAAAAATACAATTATCTGAGATTTTAATTTGAAAATTACCCTATTGTTTAAATTTTTTGAAAACTATACTTCTGTAAATATAAAAGGACTAAACTATCCAATCTAAATATCTGAAATTATTATCATATTTTTCATCATAATTATTTAGATATTTAAATTAATAATCGATCAACAAGAATAAGATTTATTTGGTTTTGTTGTAAAACAATGTTGTTAGTATCTATCCAATATCTTAGTAAAATATATCTGAAATTTATTTATTTTTACATAAAGCAAACGTCTCTTTAATTAATCGTTTTAGTTCCCTATTTTTGTCAAGCATCATCTCTTTCCTCTCATTTCACAAGTTTTTATATCACTCATGTACTTAGATTATCTCTATAAATTTAGAAATGAGTTCTCTCATGATATTAAACTTAGATTTACTGTATCTAACTATGCTTGTTGCTTTATTCTGAAATTAGTTCTGCTTTTGTGTTAAACTTATAGTTTTCTTCATTGTACAGCTTATTTCGGCATTTGAGTTTGCCGTAAGCATATCCAGTGATATCAGAGAAAACACAGAGCTCATCAAAGGATGATTGGACAGAGAAATGGTTCAGTGAAAAAGAAATAGATAAATATAAGAAATCGTTTGTGGTTCATCTGCACGTTGAGTTCATGGTTGTATATAGATTTTAAAAACTCTAAACGGAAACAACCTAAAACACATAGAAATTCATGAGTTAAATATTACAGAAAGATAAAATGAAGAATATTCCATTGAAAAACTATAAGTTTGGATTTATCCATTTTTTTTTGTCATCAACATAAACAGACTCATATAGACTCTGAATACCAAACCGGATGCTCTTCATCCATATGAACGACGAAAGACGGTTGTTGTCTCACACTGCGTGCTAAGGTATCCGCCTTTGTGTTTTGCGTTCTTGGTACATGAATGATTTCCAAGCTCGTAAAGCTTTCTTTCAGGTGCTTGATATCTTCTAAATAACTTGCAAAAGCTGGTCATTCTTCTGGTGCCGACACCATCTACCACTCTATCATAACGTTTCTAAATATACAAACGTTATTTAAAATTAAAAGGTATATCAACCACATCCTCTACTGCTATCAAACCCCCTATTTCTTGTAGTGATGTAGGTGAAAGATGAAAAAGCTGAATAAGAATCAGATCATCTTCTAGCTCTCACCCTCTCTCGTTGTTTCATTTTCTCCAAAATACAAAATATAAAACATATAATAACAATACATAAATACATATATGTAGAAAGATATACATCTAAGCTAATAGTTCACAACAAAATTGTATCAAATCTAAATCTAAATTATATTAAAGCAGGAGGAGGCTTTGGATAATGACGAACAAGAGTTCTTTACAAATAAAATGAACATCATATCTACTAACCAGTGCCAAAGAGGTTTGTCACTCACTAGAAAGCTTTATTAGATTACATTTCTTAAAGAAACGATATCACTGACAAGATGATGTCATTTTTTGTTTGCTTTTTTGTTACCATGGACATGGCCATGACCAAAAGCCTAACACGCCTTGTTGCGTAGTATTAGTGGATGTGTGTTTTTTTATCTCAAACTTACTTTAAACATATATACAATTGTACGAAATAATTCTTAGCTTGAAGCTTTATTTCAAGTTGCCTATGAGTTTGTTAAAGTTAATCTGATAGAGAAACCAATGTAAAGAGAAATTATGTACAAAAATACTATAAATGATATAAAAAAATAATGTGTTTATAGTAAAATTTCTGAAATTCTTGGTAACATTTAATAGTTAAATGACACACTAGCATATATGGTTTGTTAACAAGATAAATTATTAGCTAATCCATTTTTATTACATATAAACATTTGCCAAATACCAATCTTTTGAATGAACTAAATTGTAGGTACATGGAACAGGTGTTGAGAAGAGTGTGAGTCCATGAAATACAAGATACGCTTGATGGCATTTTCTGAAATTAGTCTTGCTGATTCTAGCAAGCTTGTCTATAGTTGTAGTAAACAACAATATTGAGATGTAATGATCAACATCTGAGTTTACTCAGAGTAGCAGTTATAGTAAAGTTTATGGTTTACTATTTTAGAAAGCAAAATTTATGGTTTACTATTTTAGAAAGCAAAAGATATGTTCATATTGCATAACTACAAGAAAATTTAAATTATAGTGATGTGAAAACAAGAGGCAAGCGTTCGATTCACTTTCGTAAAACTAAGATTTGCAAAAGAGAATTTACCCACACAGAATTAACTTCGGCTGAGAAGTTGTGGAAAACTAAGATCCACGAGTTTCTTACATAATTTTTAACCAAATCATTTTTCAACAAAAATTTCAGAAAACCACCGTCTCCATTTTCTTACATAATTTGATTTACGCATAGCAGAGTCAAAATCATATAAGACAAAATAATTAGATAATAAAAATAAGCTCGGGTTCAGTGGTACAATTCGAAAGAAACCTCGTCAAAGTCAATCGGCCTACGAGATCTGAGCTTGCCTGGCCCTCCACAAAGGTCACACCCATCAAAGTCATCAAACCCGAAGTATTCATCACTATCAGTAGCCATCATCACCTTAAGCTTTCTTCCTCCCATGTAACTTCCATTTAGTTTCAACGCCTTCTCTTTGCCATTTAAGAGATTAATGAAAGCAAATCTGTTATTAAGAAACGATACAATCTTTAGTTTATATGATAAGAGTAGATAAAACGAAACAAAAATAATTCAAAAAAAGGGAACAAGTGACAAACCCCAAGGGAACACAGGTGCCACATTGCATGGGAACAAAAACGCTTATTATCTTTCCACAAGAACCAAAAATGTTGCTCAATTCATTCTTGATTTCATCCCTAGGACGCAAATGTTGAAATCCCTTGACGAAAATGGTTTCATCATTATTTTCGTAGGCTTCTTCACATCCAAAACAGCAAGAATCTTCCTTCTTTTTTCTCTCTCTCTTGATAGACAAAAACAACAAGGACAAATAAAAATCTAACCTTTCCAGTTTTCCTTTTTAACAATCAATGTAACCTCAGTTTTCTTCTGCTTCTTCAAATTTGCTTTACTCTCCTTAAGTATCTTCTGCCTCTTCAGATTTGTTTTGCTACTGGAACACAGGTGCAGCACGGTCCTACTTAAGAGAGAGACTGAAAAAGAAAAAAAGCTCAAAATCAACACAAAGCATTCAATCTAAAAAAATAGTTTATCTTCTTATTTTTTACCTGTCTTCATTTTCTTATTCGTCTGCTTCTTCAGATTTGTCTTCAGAGTAGGAGTTACTGGTTTTGCAATAGACATCGAGTCCTCTTGTTCGTCAGCTGTATGACCAACAATAGGGCTAAATCAGAATCAAATCGAATGGAAAATAGGACAAGATAATGTTGATAACATAACAGAAACTTCAAAGACAGAACAAGAGATCTAAGAATCGAATCAACCAATCGGATGATTCAACGGGATAATTAAATCGAATCAAAAATAAGGCTAAAACAGCACATGATTCAACAGGATAATATTGATAACATAACAGAAACTTCAAAGACAAAACAAGACGTGATTCGACTTACCCGAGACATTCATTGAGAGGATATTGTTTTTTTCTTTTCTGTTAGCAGCCCCGAAGAAGACGTTTCGTGGAAGAGTTTTATGTAAGGTTGTAGGGTTTGCCTAACGGTGCCGTTTTTGTGTCTGCAAGCAAGGCTCCAAACACTTATAGTTATATCTATTCTATTATTAGGGGTTATTGGTTGTTGTATTTTAATGGATTTGAAAATCCGAACTAAATCTAGTGTTATTGGTTCTATGATTTTCAAATCTGTATTAAAATCATGTGTTATTGGTTTAATGATTCATAAATTCTATATCAAATCAAGTGTTATTTAATCGTAGGGATTTACTAATATATTTGATTTAATAATGGATTTGAATGGATTTGTTTGGATTTTTTAGTTAAAAATACAAAGACTCAAATCCGAGGAAAAACCTCCGGATTTGCATATTTTACTTGGATTTATAAATACTATATGGATTTCTAAATCAATCAAAATATATAAACCAATAACACCTCCTTAATTTAGAATCTTATTTTTTTATCTACTTATAAATGTTGCTAAACCAATTCACTAGAGATTTAATATATCTTACTAGGATAAGACCTGCGCCTTGCGCAGGGTGAATTTATTTGTTTATATTTCGATAGTTTCTTTTATATATTTGATCATTTTATTTATATATATAAAATATTTTTTGTTGTTATTATATAATTTCTTTCCGATGGATCGGATCAATTTTTATCAAAAATAATGGAACAAAACTATAATTAATTCATCATGGGTTGATCGGATTGGACATTAAACAAATTATGACATAAAAACCTTATTTTTCCATCGAACACATTTTTAAAAAAATGAACAGTATTGTTTTCACAGTTGAATTATTTTGACTTTTATCTTCCATATGGTTTTGAAAGCTTTCAAATCAACCATCGAATTGATACATGTCATTTTAATGTTTTTAGTTGTATACTTAAGGAAAACTTACATTTTTGTAATTTAAAGTCGTTTTAAAAAATTCAAAATATAACATATAAGAAAAAATATAACATATAAGGTGTCATCATTTTTGTATTTTAAAGTCGTTTTAAAAAAATGTATATAACATATAAGGTTTCCTCATTTTTGTAATTTAAAGTCATTTTAAAAAATTCAAAATATAACATATAAGAAAAAATCTAATTTTTTTATTACATGGTTAATGTGATTGTTTATTTTTTTAATAATATAAAATTAAACAAAATGAAGAAGGATGCAAAAATTGTTATCAAATCTTTATTATTTATAATCATTAATGTCATATATATGTAAATCATATTAGGTAATTTCGTAGTTTTTATTTTGGGAAATAATACACACTTCTTATATTTTAGGTTAATATAATCTTCTCTAGTGTACATTAAACACATTATGACATAAAAACCTTATTTTTTTCCTCGAACACATTCTTGAAAAAGTGAACAGTATTGTTTTCACAATTAAATTATTTTGACTTTTATCTTACATATGGTTTTGAAATTTTTCAAATCAACCATCAAATTGATACATGTCTTTCTTTTTTAACACAAAATTAATACATGTCATTTTAATGTTTTTAGTCGTATACTTAAGGAAAACTTACATTTTTATAATTTAAAGTCGTTTTAAAAAATTCAAAATATAACATATAATAAAAAATCAAACATATAAGAAAAATATAACATATAAGGTGTCCTCATTTTTGTATTTTAAAGTCGTTTAAAAAAAATATATATAACATATAAGGTTTCCTCATTTTTGTAATTTAAAGTCATTTTAAAACATTCAAATTATAACATATAAGAAAAATCTAATTTTTTTATTATATGGTTAATGTGATTGTTTATTTTTTTAATAATATAAAATTAAACAAAAATGAAGAAAGATGCAAAAATTGTTATCAAATCTTTATTATTCATAATCATTAATTGTCATATATATATAAATCATATTAGGTAATTTTGTAGCTTTTATTTAAGGAAAGAATACACACTTCTTACATTTTAGGTTAATATAATGTTTTCTAGTGGACATTAAACAAATTATGACATAAAAACCTTATTTTTTCCATCGAACACATTCTTGAAAAAAGTGAACAGTATTGTTTCCACAGTTAAATTATTTTGACTTTTATCTTCCATATGGTTTTGAAAGCTTTCAAATCAACCATCGAATTGATACATGTCATTTTAATGTTTTTAGTCGTATACTTAAGGAAAACTTACATTTTTGTAATTTAAAGTCGTTTTAAAAAAAATCAAAATATAACATATAAGAAAATTCTAACATATAAGAAAAATATACCATATAAGATGTCCTCATTTTTGTATTTTAAAGTCGTTTTAAAAAAAAATATATAACATATAAGGTTTCTTCATTTTTGTAATTTTAAAGTCATTTTAAAAAATTCAAAATATAACATATAAGAAAAAATCTAATTTTTTTATTATATGATTAATGTGATTGTTTATTTTATTTTAATAATATAAATTTAAACAAAAATGAAGAAGGATGCAAAAATTGTTATCAAATCTTTATTATTCATAATCATTAATTGCCATATATATGTAAATCATATTAGGTAATTCCGTAGCTTTTATTTAAGGAAAGAATACACACTTTCTATATTTTAGTTTAATATAATGTTCTCTAGTGTTATATAATTATGGAATAATGTGTCACCATTAGATTAAACTATATTTTATATTAGATGTTCTAGAATTCTTTGAAATGGAATTTAGAAGACATTTAGAGTGTCACCTAGGATTTGGGGTTTTTTTTAATTAATACAAAATTAAGGTTCTAATTTTTCAAATGCTTCTTAATTAATATATAGGGGATTTATTATTTAACATAATCAACTAAAAGTATAATATTTAAAGAAAATTAAAAAGAATTTTATTCCCCTACATATTTGCAAGTAAATTTTTGTAACCGATCTTAACCACAATTTCGAAAATAAGATATATTAAAATAGTAAATATATTTATTTTAAAAGTTAATATTAGATTTACATAATCATAGGTATATATGTTCTTTATTTATTTTACAAATATCTATATAAGTTTCCCCACCTAAGTATAATATAATATTTTGGGATTCCATATGTTGTTGAAAATAGAAAATATTGTTATAAGAATAGTAGAATATATGAAATCTTGAAAACAGAATGTAAATTATATAATGATGAAGGCTTAAAAGTACTGTAACAAAAAAGTAATAGTTTAATATAATATATTTATGTAAATAGATATTTGAATTTAAAATTTTATATTTTAAAAATCTGTTTGTTTTTGATATATAGATATTAATATCTTATTTGAACTGAGAAAATCTAGAATGATTTAATAAAAATATATATAATCGAATATTATTTAAAAACTTAAATAAATTGATTGGTTAATATTCTTATATTTTTGAACTTATATATTAATGAAGTCAATTTTAGTTGGACCATTATAACTTTTAGGACAATCCAAAAACCTGTCGATAAAAAACATTTTTTAAAAGATTAAAATTTCAATGATAAAATTAGTTACATTACTATTAAATTATTAATCCAAATTTTATAATAAAATTGTAAATATATCCGCGCATCCGCGCAGATTTGAATCTAGTTACAATTAAGCTGGAAAAAAAACGGAAATAGATAAATCGAACCGGAACCAAACTGAAATATCCAAAACTGAAACCGAACCGAAACTCTCAACTATCTGAATGAATATCCGGATATAATGAATATTAATGTTGATCCGCGCATAGCGCAGGATATCTATATTTATGTTATGAAATTTTGAATTTTGTTTTATTGCTTTTGAGATTTTAAATATATGGTTATTTATACATATGGTATATGTGTTAATATTTTTTTACTAATAAATAATATTGATTACTGAATTTTTTTATTATAACGGTAAATTATTTTTCATGTAAATGGAAAATGTTAACATCAACAATACACTGGTGATGAAAAATATGGTTGCATGGCAATTAGTTGACAATCTCTCCTCTTGTAATTTTGTTAATGCATATAGTGCTAAGTTCATTTTTTTCTTGAGGTGTGGGTGTTCTTATAGCAGCGTAAAGGTGTATGGTAGCTATGTCAACGTCAGTTCTATAAATAGCATGGGGGATTTTAATCGGTTAGATAATGAATGATGTGTAGATTAGTATCTTCGTGGTTGTTGAGTTTTGAGACAACGGTGAAGACGTAGTTGCTAGCCCTTTCTATAATGCTTATTGCGGAGTTAATGTTGAAGTCATGGTACGTTATGTGTTCCATGACATTGGTGGTTGCATCGGATGGATAATTATAAATAAGGTTTAGGTGAATATTTGTGTGTATTGACTCAAAGGCTGAAAGTCCTCATATATACTTTACAAGAGTTTGTCGATAAGGATGATCTCCTAGTGACTAAACCGGAAGAGTTATCTCTAACTACTTACATGATTATTTAAATAAATACATATTTATCATAACAATTCCCCTCAAGTGGGAGCACGTGGAATACAAATCCCCAACTTGGACATAAAATTAGTAAACTAGAATTATACAAATATATTAAAATTGATTGTTTGTTTGTGGTTTTTTCTTGCAATGACGTTATAGTTTAATGAAACAATGTTAGTGACGAACACCCAAATGCTCAGGTCGGTAAATACTATCAGTATTTTTGAAATGATATTTATCTGTAAACAAAGATTGTTTTCTAAAATATAATAAAGTGCGAAAACTAACTATTTATATATATATATATATATATATATATATATTAAAATGTATTTGCTTTAAATTACTCTCAACTAGATGATGGTCCACACCTTGTGCGGATTAATATATATCTAATTAATCCAAATTGTAACATAAATTTAATTTTATTCTAAATTATTTAATTAATTTCAAATATTAAATTAATCAGAAAATATAATTTACTTTTTTTATTACAATGCAACATAGATAACGGTTTAGTACTTGCAAAATCTTTTATTTATTCTATCACCAAACCACACATGTAAAGAGAATCAACATCATAATAACACAATAAAGTTTTATTAATACTTTAATACAATATAAAAGATAAATTTACAAAATAAACCATAGTTACCAATTATTAGTGAAGTCTATGAAATCAAACTCCTCTTCGTCAAAGTCTTAATTGCATTTTATATGAATTTCCTTTTCGTAACAAAATCTATGATATTTAAAAATATACTTCTATTTAACTAAATTTTATAAACAAAAAGTAATAAATTATATATGTCTGGATTTTTTAGTTATAACAGCAAAATATTGTATTCTTCGGACTTATATTCTTTTTGTTGGTAAAATAATTCGGTGACAAAAAAGAGAAAAAAAATTCTTTTGAAAATAAAAATATAAACAATCTAATATTCCTAAACTAAATATAAGCTGTACGAAACTATAAAATTATTGTTACAATTTGATAATACTTGTTAAAAATGTTTATCCCTGAATATAATGAAAATATTTATTAAACAATCACTAAAAATGTTTAAAATCTAACAATTCAAAATTTATTTAGTAAAACTAATGAGTCAGCCTAAATCATGGAATATGATGAAATACGCATGATAATGAATGTTTATATCATGTGATGATTGTTACTTTGTTATGAATTTTTGCGATTGAATGTAACTTGTTATTTTTCTTTTGTATATCAGATGGATTCATCTTCAACACCTAACATTGTTTCTGACAACAACAATGACTTAGAAGGAGATGAAGAACTAGAGTTTCTGACTCCAGACAGTAGAGGCAAGCGTAAAGAGTTTTTTACTCCATACAATAGAGGCAAGCGTAAAAAATCACCTGAAGCTAGTGGAGCAATGTTTCAAGCACGGAAAGCGCCGAGGTATCTTCCTCCAAGGTCTAAGATATGGGGAAACTTCACAAGAACAAAGGAGAATCGTGACAGATGTATATGTCACTATTGCAATAAGACGTTCTGTTGTGTTACAAAGTCGGCCACATCCAACTTGTTGAAGTATCTTAGCATATGCAAACGCTACATGCCGTTTTCCGAGGGTCAAAGCTCTACTCAGCCTGGCATCAACGAAGAAGGAAAGCCGAAGTCTAGAAAGATAAGTGAGTCTACCTTCAGAGAAGCAACAAATGAGATGATGGTGATATCAGAGCTACCACTGAGCTTCATTGAAGGTGATGGTTGGAAACATTTTTGTGATAAGGTCAGTTAGACATTAGGTTATTATTTGAATGATTATTCTTTGAATTTAACTTTGGTTTCTAACTTCGAATTTTATAACTGCAGATGGAACTAGACAAACCAGTTTAAAGAAGGACATTAACAAGAGACATTGTTATGATGTACGTGCAGAGGAAAGCTGCTATGAAGAAGTGGTTTAAATTTTTTACTTATCTGTGTTTATTTCTATGTATAGTAAACACTTTTTCAGTTTAATTTGATTTTATGAAGTGTTTAGTTAGTTAATTTAGTTTAGGGGTTATGTTTAGGGTCTAGATGACTAACTCGTAAGTCGTCTGGTGAATAATTTAAACCAGACGACTTACATATAAGTCGTCCTAATATTCCCGCCTAAAATTTAAGAAAGTTTTATTCAGAAAAAAAAATTTACGAAACTAAAACTTAATATTAAAATGTTTTTTTTAAACTAAATGTTTACCTATATGTGTTTATTTTTGTGTATAGTAAACACTTTTAAGTGTAATTTGATTTTATGAAGTGTTTAGTTAGTTAATTTAGTTTAGGAGTTATGTTTAGAGTCTAAACGACTTACTTGTAAGTCGTCTAGGAAATCTTCTATTTTAGTTTCCCGTTAAAAATATTTTAGTTTCCCGCTAAAATATTTTAGTCTCCCGCTAAAAATATTAAAGTCTTCTGGACGACTTAAAAGTAAGTCGTCTAGAAAGTCGTTTGAATCAAAAATATTTAACCTAATTGGATTTTTTGTCTCTCTATATAAAGAAAAAATTACACATTCTCTCTTCTCCTCTCAAATGGCTGCAACAAAAATGTAATGTTCATCATTCTAAAACTCTCCGACCTCTCTCTAATCTCTTTGAATTTATAAACACCAAACTTTATATCAATTTATTGTTTTTGTATCATGTCTTTCTCACTAATCTATTTTGTTTTTGCAGGTTTTTCATCACATGGTTCTCATCTTCCACTCATTTAAAGGTAGATACATTAATTTTAGATATATATTTTTGTGTGTTCTATAAAAGTATATATATCTAATCTTCTACTCATTTTCTCTGATTTTAAGCCATTTGAACATTTTTAGATGTGCAGGTTTTTTAGATCTGGATTTGAATATGAAGGTTTTTCAGATCTGGAAGACTTCTGAGAAGTTTTCACGGAAGTCTTCTAAAATATAATGTTCCAGATGACTTCCAAGAAGTCTTCCAGACGATTTCCAGGAAGTCTTCTGAAAGTCTTCTAACAGAATCTTCTCCCATGTCTTTCCTTTTCATAACAAATCTGAGCGTTTTGGTAAGTTTTTATGTCTGATTTTTATTCCTTTGGTAACTTCTTGTTGCATAAAGTTCTTATCTTTTTTCCAAACTAAAACTCTCCAAACCCACTCTAATCTCTTTAACTTGAAAACACTAAACTTTAAATGAATTTTTCAGTTTTGTCTTATGTTTTTCTCACTAATCTATCTTTTTTTACAGGTTTTTAATCGGATGGTTCTCATCTTCCACTTGGATATGTACGTTGTGTGTTATATAAAAGCCCTGTTCTAAAACGCGGCCGCCGTGACCGGATTTGCAGCGGTTAAACGCTCGGCGGTCCCTGGCCGTGGCGATTGATCCCAACTCGGCGAACTAGGCGGCTGATACAAAAAAATCTTCGTTTTTCGTCATTCTGATACTTGAAATCGTTTAATAGATAGCTAATGTGTTGTTTTTAAGTGTAAATCGTGATTAAACAGCAACAATAGTTAAGATTAGAAGAATAAAATCAATGGCGGCGAGGAAGGAAAATTGCAGAACCTAGAAAACCCTAATGATTTAATGAGAAAGACGACAAGATATTTACAAAAATGCCACTCATTTATTTTTTGGTAAAAAAAGCAAAAAATAAGGAGAATGGGAGGTTTGAACTCGGGTCTAAGGGACATTAGAGTTAAACCGTTACCACTATGCCACCGCAACTTTCTCGGATATGAATACATAAACTACATATTATATATATACGTATTTAAAAATATAAAATAGACTTAAAACTAGGCCCCGCGTAATCCCCGATTAATCCCCGATTTTTTCTTTAGGCGCTAGGCCCAACCCGACCGCCCGACTAGCGCCTACCGCGTTCCGGAACAGGGTATAAAAGTATATCTATCTAATATTTCACTCATTTTCTCTTTTTTAAGCCATTTGAGCGTTTTTTGATATGCACGTTTTGCAGATCTGGGTTTGATATGCAGGTTTTTTCAGATCTGGAAGACTTCTCGGACGACTTACATGTTAGTCGTATAAAATATAATGCGCTAGATGACTTCCAGAAGTCTTCCAGACGACTTCCCGGAAGTCTTCTGACGAAGTTTTCTTTCATATCAAGTGGAGTCCAAGCTTGTCTTTGTAGATGAATGATCTATAATAGTTTTGTTTGTGTTCTGTTTTGTGATTTGCATGTATACTACTTTAGTTGTGATGTTTTTATAAATTTGAAGAGATGTTAATGAAAAAATCTGGTAATTATGTTCATTTTCACAATATTATCTTGCCAAAATTACTTGACATAATTGAAGTTATTGATACAACTTCTATAGCAAAACACAATAACACAAAAAAATTAATCAAATTTATTACAACTAAGGGAGAAGAATTCTCAAGAAAACTTAGTCAAATTCACAAAAGATCAAACATTTCACTAATTTAAAAACTAGCATAGAAGACACTAAACCACATAACTTGATATTCTTGAAATTACTTAATATTTTTGAAATTTAAAATACATATCTTGATACTTACCACTCTTGAAATATACAAATTTTACAATAGTTAACGTAGACGGAAGTCTTCTAGACGACATCGTATGAAGTCTTCTCTCATTAGTTAAAAAATTTAATTAACATGAATGTTGGTAACCTCATAAATATCATCAATTAAGTTATAAATTTCATTCAATAGCTAAAATATTGATTCCTAAAACATGAATTAACAAGAAAATGTTAAAAATTCTTTATAGTTTTAGAGAAAATACAAGTTTATTAAACATTGAAGCAGACGACTTTCACGGAAGTCGGCATGACGACGTCCAGTTAAGTCGTCTTTGAGGTCATTTTTCCAATTAAATTTTTACAAAGGACAACTTTCATAGAATTCGTCTCAACAGCAGATTTCTTTGGAAGTCGTCCGTTGTAAATATTAGCATAATTTTGTTTTAAAAAAATCTCCAGATGACCATCGACGACTTCCATATAAGTCATCTAGGATAAAAATGTTAGTTTTGTATTTGACCGGATTGTGTCAGAAATTTGACTTTTCCCGGACGACTTACATGTAAGTCGTCTAGTAGAAAACTAAAAAGTCAACATTTTATTAAAACTAGACGACTTACATGTAAATCGTCTCAGGTTAATTTTACAATTGAAATATTAAACAAATTTTTTTTTCTGGACGACCTACACGGAAGTCGTCCGTCTGACGACTTACACTTCAGTCGTCCAAGATAACCAAGGTTTGACCAGAATCTTGGAATAAAATCTTGGACGACTTTCGTGTTAGTCATCAACTGGATGACTTCCGTGTTAGTCATCGAGAATAAATTAAATATTTAAGTTTTATTTTTCAATTGCAAAACTAACCTGAAACGACTTACATGGAAGTCGTCTAGAAAATAATAAAATATTGATTTTTGGTTTTCTACGGAACAACTTATATGTAAGTCGTTCAAGAAAAGTCAAATTTCTGACACAATCCGGTCAAATGCAAAACTAACTCGTTTACCTTAGACTAGACGACTTCCATGTAAGTCATCCCGAATTTTATTTTTTACATAGAAAGATGGACGATTTTCATGTAAGTCGTCTAGAAAAACACATTTGAAAAGTCAATTGCAAAACTAACATCTGCTTTGACCAGAAGACTTCCAAGTAAGTCGTCTAGACGAATTCTATGGAAGTCGTCTGGACGAACAGATCTGGGGAAAAAATCGATTTCATTCCTTAAACTAGTGAAATAACTTCCTTAGCTCCCAGAAGTCTTCACCAAGAACCCAAAAACTCAAACGAAAGTGACCCACCAAGAATCGTAAGTTTCAATGTCCCTATGAACCATAAATAAAATTAGAATCAAAATTTTGGGTTTTTATGGATGAATATGGAGAGAAAGTGAAAGAGATGTTATCTTTAGTTGATAAGAATGGAGAAAAAAATGAATTAGATAACGATTTATTTGCATTAAGAGCTTCAACTTGGTTGTTCATGGTGGTTGGTGAATTGATGACAATGACAATCTTGTAAATAGTTGAAGATGATGAGGTTGAGAGAGGGTAAAAATAATATTTTCGAAAAGAAAAAAAAAGTCAGTGGTAATTTCGTGAATATTATGAACTTTTGAGGTAAATAGAAGAAAAAAAAATTTCAAAGAAAAAAGTTAGTTTTGTGTTTGATTTTGAGTTTTGAGTTACTTTTGCAAATAGCCCTATAATATAAGTCATGTAGACATAGAGATGTCAATTGGGTTCTCTCGTCCCGTCCCGTCCCGGACCGCTGCGGGTTTGTCTTCGGGCGGGACACGACGGGCCTGTCCCACGCGGGATGCGGTTCTGAAAATAGCTGCCCAATCCCGTACCGCATTCTTTGTAGGCCTTCGCGGGCCGTCCCGCGGGATATCGGATATTACACTATTTACTTCTTCCTGCACGAACAAACATAAACAACAATGAGTTTCTGCAGGAACAAACACCAAACAATAATGACTTGATCATAGCAAAGTCTATTTCATTCACTTAAGACAATTTTTTTTATTGTGTGTACGTATACGTATACCATGAAGCACAATACCATGAAGTATTTTAATTATCAAGCACAATGCGTGTACGTACACGTGTCTAGGACAATTGGATAATCAAGAACAATTTAATTATCAAGCACAATACCATGAAGAAACAATACGTGTACGTGTAGCTATGGAGATTAGTCTTTCAGCTGATATGTATCATTGTTATATGCATATATAGATTAGTTGACAAGGCTGTAACTACATATAGCATAGTCTTGTTGCTGACTTGATAATAGCAAAATCTCTTTCATCTTATCTTAACCAAAACACTAATGTAATAAAGCAAAACACAAGAAATCTCGCATTGTAATAAAACAATTCATAGTACTAAAAACAAAATCAATCAATTTAAGTAAGAAATCTCACATTGTAATAAAGCAAAACACCAAATCAATATAAAGCAAAACACCAAATCAAACTTTGATCATCTTCATCTTCCCCATTAACGATGGACTCAAATGATGGTAATTTCTCTTTTTCACCATCACCATCGATTTCTTCATCTGCAAATATCAGAAACTTCCTTTACTTAGGATAAAGAATAATGGTAATTTAAAAAAAATGTATATAATGTGAGTTATTTACCATGTGCATAAGATTCGTATCCCTTAATCCAATAGGATGCATATCAGAGCTTGCACATTTTTTGGGAATAGACGGCTCCTATATTTATTCAGAACTTGTGATCTGTGACCTAACTCCTAAGATACGTGAGTGGTAGGGTTTTCATAATTTGTTAACATTTTTAATAAAAATTTAGAAAAAATATACTTAAACTTTAAAACGCCAAGGAAAAAATTCTCAAACGACAAACAAGCATAAACATTCTCCACACGTGAAGCTTGTGGTCCTGAAGCCTCCTTGTTCACCATAGGAGGATCTTCATGACCAATAACACTTTGGTCTTTTGGCTGCTCAAAGGAAAACGGAATAGGCGAAGGCGGCTTTGGCTGCCCGGTAGAAGAAGAGGTGACAGCATCCGGGAGATTCAAGAGCTTCCTCACATTATTATATACACACACAATATGTCACATCAAAACTCTTTTATCTCACGTCTCAAGACTCTGTGGGAAAGAGAGAGGGGAGGGGACTTGCCTAATCCATACCCAAGAGTAAACAGGTTGGAAGTGAGCCAGTAACAAAACAATGCATGCCCAAAAAAAATCATTGCTTATTATCAACATCAAAGAGTCAAGAGAGGGAGGGAGAGTAATAGTTACCTTTTCAATGCCCATCAGAATTGGAATAGAGAGAAAGGCAATGATTCTTGAGAATTTCTTCATAGTTCCAGCTACTGGATTCCCTTCCATACCTTCCTGCAAGTTCGACTAGAGACAGAAAAACAATACAAGACTTGCTTTCAATATATATTAGGTCTGAAGATAAGGATTTGTAAAGAGCTCCTACTACCTCCACCATATGAAAGTGATGGCGGTGAGAAGTGACAAGATATATGTAGTATCTGCAGTGGTGAGATCAGTAAACCAAAGAGTTCCACCGGTTTTAAATGACGGTACTTTCTCAGCCATGTTCCTGATCTGTATGTAGACAAAAGCATCAATCATTGAACGCACAGAAAAACAATGATAGGAGTCAAGTGAGATCAAACTAATCTTACAGCGAAGAAAAAGCTGATGAAGATGGCAAGCCTCTCAACAGATTTCCTCTCAGTTTATTTTTGCTTCAGGAGGTTCTGGACTTGGATCCGTTGCATCAGAGAAGCTCCGGTGGAGGCTTGATGAAGCAGAGAAGCTCCGGTGGTGGCTTGATGAAGCAGAGAAGCATCGGTGGTGGCTTGATGAAGCAGAGAAGCATCGGTGGTGGCTTGATGAAGCAGAGAAGACGAGAAGCTCCGGTGGTGGCTTGATGAAGCAGAAAAGCTCCGGTGGTGGCTTGATGAAGCAGAGAAGACATAATCAAGGAGAAGCTTAGGGACACTTGCTCTGATCACTGAAAAAAAAAAAAAACTCACTTTCAATAACATATTCATCACTTTCTAAATCAATGTTGTTTACACTTACCATCAAAGACATAAGCTTGGATTTGGCTCCTAGTGTTACTAAGTTTGTAAACGCATCAGTAGTCTTTTAAAACACAATCACAATCACACTCACATACTAATCGCCTTTTCAAACAGACAAGTAACAGTTAACAATAAAACCATAAAAGTTTCTAATAGAACAGCTCATACAGTTTCAAACATCAAGCCACAAGAAAAAACAGAACATGAACTAAACATTTAAAATCGATTAAATCCGAAGCTAAGCTAAGCACAATCACACTCACATCAAGAACAATGACTTAATATCAGATTAAGAATCATCATGTTTCAATGGACCATTTTAACATTTACGAAGTACACATGCAGAGATTGTAATCAAAAGATAAAGTCTAGAATTCATGAGCGAAAGAAATTTTATACCTTTTGGTGGAACGAAAAGGAAGAGAAGCTCCTCTGCTGCAGATTGAACACGATGTGGTCACCAGAAGCATTGTCGCCTGTCGGACATCAAACGGCCATCGTCGGAGCTCCATCTTCCCACAGCCATCATCGGAGCTCCATCTCTTCCAACGGCCATAGTCGGAGCTCCATCTCTTCCCACGGCCATCATCGTCATCTCTTCCCACGGCCATCATCGTCATCTCTTCCCATGGCCTCGTCGGAGCACCATCTCGTCCCACTCTCTCTTTCGTTTTGTTTTCAGGTGACGAAAGCAACTGAAGCGTCTAGCGATTCATCTGGGCCTTCCCGCGGTTGTCACGGGCCGTCCCACTTTAAACCCGGTACCGTGCAAGCCCCATCCCGCAAAGCCCGTTTTTTGCGGGTCATGAATTCCTAGGCCCAATCCCGCCCCGCACCAAACCCTTACGGGCCAGGCCCGCGGACCAGTACCCAGTTTGACATTTGTATGTAGACATACCTATTATAGAATTACATAATAAATAACACTAAATTACATTAAATTATTAGTAATTTTTATTATATAAATTTAAATATTTTAGTATATAAATAAAAAAATTCACACAATTGTGTGGATCAAGATCTAGTAAATATTATATTTAATATTTCCAAAATGACAAAATGAATACAATAACCATGTTAATTTATAGTTCATTATTAATTTTGTAAAATAGAAAAAAGAGAAGAGAGGAATAATATACATAAAAATGATATATACTTATCAAAATATATACCTTTCCAATTTAATTACATAAACGGTATTTATGTTAATGAAACTTCTTACATCGATAGCTGAAAACTATATATATAATGTTTAGAAGTTTTTGTTGTTTTAAAATGTAAGATATTTTTTATGTTAAATTTTATTCTATTAAAAATTACTTAATCAATTATACTCATTTATAATTGATGAAATTATTTTTAATTTATAACTGTAAAATACTTTTTAGAGACAATTAAATTTCTTATTCTTATGCTTTAAGTCAAATTTCATATATTATGAAACAAAGGAATATAAACTTACAAACTAAATAGATATATACATAGAATGAGTAAAGAAAATCACTATTTTTTCAAACAATATTACAGTGTCGCTGTTATTCATTAAATAATGTTGAAGTGTATGGATCATAATAAAATCAAGCCGTGAAAATTTCGCGTTGATGACTCAATACTGCGTCACGTGAGATCTTGAAGTCTTAACCACTCACTTGGTTACAAGCATCTCCGAATCAAACAAAATCTAGTTTAGTTTATGGTGAAAATGAGATAACAGAGGGACCACATAAATCAATAAAACAAGTTTTAACTGTTGAAATAACATAATCCATCAACTAAATTTCCAAATGATTGTTGCTTGGTTAGCGCATAACAAGCAATTGATATGAACGGTGCTGAACAAAATATATTTATCAACAATCATACGATATTAATAAATTCTTATATGTAATATTTTGTATTCTTTGATGTCAGTTACTATATCAAGTATGGGTAATTATCTCACTTTTTTTTTTTGTGATCAATGGATTAAAAGTTTTTTATAACAAGATACAAATGACTATAAAACAATATGAGTAGAAAATCTTATTAATATATATTCAGATTAATATATATATATAAATATTTAAATTTTAAATTTTGCATTGATCAAGTATTCAGAACTTAATATTTTTGTTTTAAAATTTGCATCATTTTTTTTAAATAATTATAAATTATTAAAATTATTAAAAATCCGATACTGAATTTACTATCAATAGTTTAAAAAATTTGTTATAAAAAATACAAATGACTAAAAAACCATATGAGTAGGAAACCTTATTTAACTAGTAATCATATTAAAAATATACCATATATCTATGTTACTATCATTTAAATTTAATTATGTATTATATAAAATATATAAAAATGACTGCTTAGATTTATTTTACGTAAAATGATTGTAAAAAAATAACAATAATTGTGTTGGTTTATTTGCTCATACCAATTTAATTATATATGTACTAGGTGTTGATTTTCAATTATTCAATATATATTTATAATATGTAAAAATAATAGTACATAAAAGTATTTGTATATACAATTCATCCTATAGAAGACATAAATCTTAACTTAGTAAATATGTATTCCATAATGAGACAGTGTATTGCTAACACAGCACATTATAGGGCTACTATCTATCTATAACAATAAAGTAGAGTATTCTCCCTTCTCCTACTGCCACATCACCATGGAGAGAAGGGCAAATTGCAACACGTGTCATGGTTAAAATTTCAAGTTTTCGAATGATTGTGCCTTTTCTGAACTGGGCATTTGGTTTGCATTTTTTTTTATCATAGAGAAGTTACGTTTGGGCTTTTACATAACATTCAGTCCATTGAAATCTAAATTTTCATCTTCTTCTCAGTTTCGAACTTTTCATCTCCAGACGAAATCTCCAGCCGTCGATCAAGTGACTGTAACATCTCCAGGTTGCAATAATGATAGCATTCAATCAGATGAACTCTGAATCGGCAGCCTTATCCTTCCTGATTCCAAGCGTTTGTCATCTTATTCATACATTATAAATATGAACCTGAAGAGAGGAATCGGTACATCTCTTTCTCTCCCAATTTTCTAAAATTCTGAACTCAGTAAGATCCTCTTCGATCATGACCAACCCTCAATTGCTTCTGTCTGATTTAAAGGTTGGTAATTTCAGGGAGACTGTTGTGACAGGGTCCTCCGTTTTTGGGAAGCATGGAACCTGAAGAAGGGTGGAGAGGAGAGCTTATGGGGTGGACAGGGTTATATTAGATGAGAAGATATTTGTTCACATCTGAATCTATGATTGCTTCATACCTAGATGAGAAGGTTTGTTCTGCTTTTTATTTATACTTCTCGAGTCTTCTACTTATGTCTTGAATCTGACTATACATGTGCAAAGGCAGGAAAACAATGAAAGATATCTACACAGATGTAGTTGTATCAAGTAGGTATGGAAAATACAAGTTCGTTTTCCACGACGACCATATGTGCGATGTTAGGCTTCTCAATAATCTCTAAAGGACGTGAACAGTCACGTGTAACATTGAATAATTACAATGCTATTCAGATTAGTCAAGCTAACAACATGGGGTTTGAGACAAATGTTACTGATGTGTTTTGCTATGAGTTGACTAAGAAGTATCAGGTTGGTGAAGATGAACTCTAATATTAGTAGACCGGTTTTCTTATCAATGTTATGATCTGTTTTAAAAAAAAATATTTATTTGTCTTGGATGATGATGGCTCATCCGAACTCTGTTTGTGTAAACTTCTTCTATAGCTCTATTCATATGTCACTTCACCACTGCCATCAGCTTCACCGAGATGACTATGTTTGTTGGATACATGCTTGTCAGATCCTCCACAGCCCTCTTCTGCTAGCTTTCGTGTGGCACAACCTGCAATAATCAAATCAGATTTAACCAGTAAGCAGAGGAAAAACACTCAAAATTGTGATAAAGGCTTGACTTAGCTTCTTTGGATGTCTGAAGGAATTTTTTTTTTATTGATCAAATGTGTGAAAGAATTTCCATCCATCATATTTGTAGATGTAATTATTGTCTTGTCCTGAAACTCATCACTTTTGGATCCAGTCCACTAATCAACACCTTTATATTTACTGAGGTAGCTCCAAAGTTTACAGCCTGCGTACGAATTTGGAAGTCAAAACACATTTTAAAAGAATCAGATAACTCAGGCTCTATACTTTCTGCATATATTTTCCCCGACGTACCTTTATGTGTATGTAATCTCGCCATTTCCACAATGTCACTGCAACAAAGAAAGCATGAAAGATGTTTTGCTCATTTGGTGTTTTAAGTTGTGATCAAAAGCCCGGAACCTGGGTAGACAAAAAAAACTGAAGAAACAATTTCTTTTCAAGACCAATGAAAAATGCAACTTCTGCAAGAGCGGCGAGAAGGCATTCTATGCTAGCATCTTCACCAAACTCACCATATTTACTGGCAAAAGCCTTCAAACAAAGTTACACGAGAGAGAAAAAATTGACAAAGCATAAAAGCTTCATTTGGTCTCTTCTCGGAGTTACGTTTTGTTTAATCTATTAGCCCTCCTTTGGACCTTGCATGAAGTGCTGTTGAATTGATGATACATAGCAAACGACTTGGTTCCCTATAAAGTTGTAATTTAAATTAGAATTAGAAAAAAATAGAAAACAAAATAAATAAAAATAAATTAGAATTAGAATTTTAGAAGCAAATAACTCAGTAATATATAAGTCAAATGTACTTATAATACAAAGTAGTCATTTGTATTTTATTCCAAAATCTAGAAAGACTAATATATTATTCATGAATATATTTATTTTGCAGATCAGAAAAAAAAAGAATATATATTTAGTTTTTACTAATTTTATTAATTTCAAAAAAAATTGATGCGAAAAGGATTAATAGCTAAATCATATATTTGACTATTATATCAAAATAACTTAAAATCAAATTCAAAACCAATAGTACAAGATGTTTCAAAATACTCTTATGTAAAAAATAATATATTAATTATGAGAAGATCAAACTTTACTTATTTTTCAAACTTTCTAAAATAAATGTACCGTAAGTGAAATAAAAACAAAACACCCTCATATTTTTTTACAATAATATGCCATAGAAAATTTGGTTTTAAAATTAAAAAAATCGTTTTAAATTCCATATTAACAGCTAAAATATGTATTTAAATTTTTATGTCAAAATCATTATAAAAATAATATTAAAAAGGTGTGAATCATCAAAAATATAAAACACATTAAAATTGTAATTAAAAAATAATTTATCCACGCTCAATAGCAAAACACATTCTCATATAAACAAAAACACTGTCAAACTTCTAGAAGAAAAAAATCACACTACTTCCCAAAAATTATACCATCTCCACCACTCTTCTAGCTTTACCAAGAACACAAACAATTAACATATACACACAATACATTTAATTTTCCCGTCAAAAACACATTCAACTAATAATACATATACCCCGCACGAAGCGCGGGCACACTTCTAGTACACAATAATTGTGTTGGTTTATTTGCTCATACCAATTTAATTATATATGTACTAGGTGTTGATTTTCAATTATTCAATATATATTTATAATTTTATAATATGTAAAAACTATAAATAAATAATAGTACGTAAAAGTATTTGTATATACAATTCATCCTGTAGAAGACAGAAATCTTAACTTAGTAAATATGTATTCCATAATGAGACACTGTATTGCTAACACAGTACATTATAGGGCTACTATACATACACGCTCTTTAACAAAATAGCTCTCACAATAAATTATTTTTGTCATCAGTGATGATATTACTACGATGGTATAAAAATAGATGTTGTTTTTTTTTGAAGAAACTAGGGGGTTGTTTCTTAGATAACCAAGTTTATTGTAAATTTGCAAAACAAATATGGTGACAAAACAACCATTAGTAAATAATATAAACTAGGTAATAATTTGTGTCATGCACAAGTTGAAATATTTATAAAACTTATTTGTAGGAAACATCTGCCATCTATGCCAATGTTCCAGGTAGACATACAATCACCAGTGGTTAGACGATTGCACAATCAAGCCACATACAAAACCAAAATTTAGGTGTAGCTTTTCAAACCAGAGGCTTTTATGCCAAAGAAACTATTAGGGAATCCTATTGTGATTAAGATGACTTGTTGATAAGCTCTATTGAGTTAACGATATACATATGTTGTTAGAGATAAACATGAGTAGAAGTCAGTCATAGTCTTGTATATAAGTCGTACAATGTTCTAATGAATACAAGTTAAAAGTTTATCATACAATCTCTACTTTACATGATATCAGAGCAATAACTATCCTGAAACCTAAATTTTTTTTTTCCGATTCATTAGCAAATCAAGTTAGATGGCTGGTGAAGAAGAGTCCTCTGCAAGTAAAAGCAGTGCTCAAGTTGAGCAAGGTAACGTGGGCGCAGTGAGCTCAACTCCATACTCGTTGTTTGCGTCGGATAACCCTGGAGCATTAATAACTTCGGTGGTCTTTACTGGCGACAACTACAATGAATGGTCTACAGAGTTAACCAACGCCTTGAGAGCTAAAACAAAATTAGGGTTTATCGATGGAACAATACCTAAACCGTCCATTGATGACCCAAAATTTGATCTTTGGTGTTTGGTTAATTCCATGATTGTTGGCTGGATTCGATCGTCCATTGAAGCGAAAGTTCGGTCAACATGTCTGATTCTCACAAACTCTGGGAGAATTTGAAGAAGCGTTTCTCAGTAGGAAAAAAAGTCCGAGTTCATCATCTGAAAGAACAGCTGGCGTCGTACATGGTCAATCGGTGATGGACTACTATGGGCGTTTAGCAAAGATGTGGGAGGAGCTAGATACGTATAAGCCTCTTCCAGCTTGCGATTGCAGTGCGGCTGCGAAGTATGAGAAAGAAAGAGATGAAGAAAAAGTCCATCAGTTTGTCATGGGAATTGAGAAATCCAGGTTTGGAGGAGTTTGTCAAGGAATCATATCTAGTGATTCCTTAGTTGATCTTGGAGAAGCGTAGGCTAAAGTAATTCGAGATGAGCAACGACTTGCATCATTTAAAGAAAGAGAAGTTCAGCAAAGTGCAGTCGGTTTTGTCGCAAAGAAGAATCAGGTTGATTCATCTCAGCGACGATCTTCCCAGTGTTCTCATTGCGGTCGCAAAGGACATGAGAAAGCTAATTGTTGGCAACTGGTTGGTTTCCCAGACTGGTGGGAAGAGCGTTCTGATAAACAAGAAAATAGAGGTTCTCAGAGTAACAGAGGACGTGGTTCTTCAAGTTCTGATCGAGGGAGAAGTAGTGGACCAAAAGCTCACAATGCTCATGCGACGTCTTCTAATGATTCGAGTTTTCCAGTATTCACAGAAGAGCAATTGAAAGCTCTTACACAGATGATAAATCAGAGAACTAAGTCATCTTCCGATAAGTTGTCTGGTAAGCCATATGGAGATTTGCTACTAGACACTGGAGCCTCTCATCATATGACTGGAGAGCTCTCGGTTCTTAATAATATTACCAGCATATCTCCATGTACGGTGGGCTTTGCAGATGGAAATAAGACGTTTGCTACCCATATTGGCGTGTTTCATCTTTCTAAAAACATCACACTATCTAATGTGTTGTTTGTACAAAACCTCAACTGCTCGCTCATATCAGTGTCCAAGCTTTTACGTCAAACAAATTGTCTTGCACTTCTATCAGATACGATTTGTATATTACAGGATTGTTTCACGAGGACGCTGATTGGAGCAGGTGAATAGAGAGATGGGGTTTATTACTTCAAGGACGTCATGGCAGCTAGAGTTCACATTGCTGAGAAGACTGTTAAAGAAGTTGATCAGTATCGTTGGCACCAGTGGCTAGGGCATCCAGCGTTTTCAGTGTTGAGTTTGTTACCTTTGTCATTTTCTACTAATAAGTCGTTAGCTCATAGTCCTTGTGACACATGTTTTCGAGCAAAACAGACAAGATAATTATTTTATCAAAGTTTGAATAAAACTAAAGAGTGTTTTGAGATGATTCACTGTGACGTATGGGGTCCTTATCGAACATCTTTTGTGGCAACTCCACAACAAAACGGTCGTGTTGAGAGAAAACACATACATGTTCTTAATGTAGCAAGGTCATTGCTATTTGGAGGAAATGTGCCGGTTCGTTTTTGGGGTGAGGCAATACTAACAACTTCTCATCTCATCAATAGAACTCCATATGGCTTACGAGTTACTGTACGGAGAAAAACCATCCTATGAGCATCTCAGAGTATTTGGAAGTTTGTGTTTTGTGCATGCTAAGTCAAGGGACAAGGATAAGTTCGGTTCAAGAAGCAGAAGGTGTGTGTTCCTTGGCTATCCATTCAGTCAAAAAGGATGGAAAGTATTTGATCTTGAAACAGAGGAGTTTCTCATATCTCGTGATGTTATATTCAAGGAAACAGAATTTTCGTTCTCCTCTCAGTCATCAGCTCCGACGATGAGTCAGTTACCAACACAAGTCCCACTTGATGATGACTGGGAAATCACGAATTTGTCTCCTATTGTAGACAGGGGGAGTTCAGTTTCTGTTAGTAGTACGCCAGTATCATCTACTGATCAGATAACCACTTCGCAAACAGAGGAGCAAATTGATTCACCTGATAAGTCACCATCGTCTCCGGCTCAATCATCTCAGGAAGGTACAGTTCAGAAGACTACAGATTCAGTGTCAGCTGGTCCTGAGTCTCCAATCAATATCGCTCAACCTGAAACATCTGGTCATGGTCGACGAGCGCGAGTTCCATCAGTTAAGCTCAAAGACTACGTCACATACAATGCGGTTAGTTTGGAAGACCCCTTTCTCTCCCGCCTGTTCTGCATCTTCTTCGTCGCGTAACGGTCCAGGTACGACACCTTACCCTCTGAATGATTATGTGTCTGATCTAAAGTTCTATGTCTCCCATCAAGCTTTCTTAGCAGTGGTTACGGCTGGAGTAGAACCACGAACGTTTTCAGAAGCTATTAAAGATAAAGTACGGAGAGACTCTATGAAAAAGGAAGTGGTCGCACATGAAGAGCTTGGTACATGGGAGTTAGCAAGTCTTCCTCCAGGAAAACGTGCTATTGCATCTAAATGGGTACACAAGATTAAGTATAATGCGGACGGCACCATTGAACGTCACAAGTCGCGACTGGTTGGCTGTGGAAACAAACAGGTTGCAGGTGACGACTATGGAGAGACGTTTGCGCCATTAGTTAAAATGGCAACGGTTCGAAGCTTGCTCAGTCTAGTTGCAGCAAAGAGCTGGGAAGTACATCAAATGGATGTTCACAATGCTTTCTAGCATGGTGATCTTGAAGAGGATGTGTACATGCGCTTACCGCCTGGTTTTACACACGAAGATCCACGCAAAGTTTGTCGACTTCGTAAAGCAATATATGGTTTGAAGCAAACGCCTCGTTTCTGGTTTGCTAAGTTATCTACTGCCCTGATCGAGTTTGGTTTTGTGCAAGCATATTCAGATTACTCGTTATTCACATACATGTTTGGGTTAAAAACGGTTATGACGAAGTTAACATCCAAATATCCATAAAAATTAGCATAAACATTTTTTACGGAAAGTAATCTTCGTACAAAAGAATTTTTACGATGAACTTTGCGATAAAATCTTGCACTAAACACGATTGATTCGTCAAAACTAAACGCCGATAATCCAAGGACACGTTCGCAAATATCAGAACAAGGTCGCTACATAGCGACCGAACCAGCACGTTCGGTCACTATGTAGCGACCGAACAAGACGTCAGTTCGGTCGCTACGTAGCGACTGAACAAGCAGCCTGTTCGTTCGCTACGTAGCGACCGAACAAGCACCATGTTTGGTCACTACGTAGCGACCGAACAAGCACCCTGTTCGGTCGCTACGTAGCGACCGAACTGTAACGAACATCCATCAGCGGAACAATCCAACTCCGTGCATTCTCGTCTGCTCCTCAATGCTACCTCTCCTGTACCACGGACATATCACTTCTCACATCGTTCCGATTGGAGTTACCGTTGGGACTTTACGATTTGTTTTTATCAAAAAGAAATCGTAACAAATGTTTTATACGGTCCACGAGGTCTAAAACGCGATAAGAAACCCACTTACGATTCTTTAAGAGCAAGCCCATAGATTCTATGACGGTTTATATTTTTTATTTATTAAAAAAATATAAAGATAAGTTTCCGCAGAAGAGAAAATTGTTAAGTTTCCGCGGATAAACCCGAAGATAGGAAAAATGGAATATATCCATTTTTCATCTAAGACGGCTTAAACCGACCCTAGAGGAGTATATAAGGAGTTCTAGGAAAGAAGCACAAAGGGAGAAGTTTTTCAGAGCAAACTTAGCACTTAGAGCATTTAGGCAATTTTCCGTTTTCGTTATTCGAGCTGCGACTCAACCAGGGTTTCATAGTCTTAGGACATTAGAACTAGGGATCTCGCCGACAGCTCTCGTAGCCAAGGCTATTACCTTGTTGTAACGCTCATACGCGGAATCGGAATAAGACTCATTTTTGCTCTTTTTACGATTTCTTATTTTTCTCGTTT